>NC_134364.1:143897290-144074790 GCF_048569485.1 Anomaloglossus baeobatrachus | reverse complement strand
ATAAAAATTTAAATTTTATGGTGAAGAATCAACAACAAGTGGGACACAATCGTTAAGTTGAACAAATTTATTGATCACATTAATTTTTGGGGTCGCTACATTGACGACATCCTCATCCTGGAGATGCATCATTATTTCTCCAACTTATGGAAAAACTAAACTCTTATGATCTAGGACTGAGATTTACACATGAAATTGGTGGTGACACCCTGGCATTCCTTGATGTTCATATATCTAGGGATGAAGAGGGTAGATTATCAACATCTATATACAGGGAACCCACGACGACAAACAGCTTCCTCAGATGGGAAAGATATCATTCGTCGTCTCTAAAGAAAGGAATCCCGAAAGGGCAGTTTCTTCACCTTAGAAGAAACTGTTCTTTCCTTACGGACTTTGAGATACAGGCAAATGACATGAAACAACGATTCTAAAAAAAGAGGGTATCCGCAACATGTTCTTGAACCAGCATATAGACAGGCTCCATCTACAAATAGGAGGGACCTACTTAGATGGAAAGACAGAGAGGAGGAGAACAACATTACAAGACTGATAGCAACCTTTGATGATCAGAATCCTAGAGTCATGGAGATATTGAGATGACACTGGCCCATACTTAGGGCTGACCCTAATATCTGCAGCTCAATTTCCCCATATCCAAGTGTAGCATTCAGGAGAGAGAAATCTATTAGGGCCCACGTCACACACAGCCACTTTACACCACCAAGCGAAGTGGGGACATGGCTAGACAGAAAACCTATGGGAACTTTTAGATGCGGTAAGTGCATCTATTGTTCCTATATCAATCAAGCAAAAAGCTTTAAAAACCATAAAACCAACAGAAGCTTTGATATCAGAGATTTCGCCAATTGTAGGACAGAGGGAGTAGTCTACCTCTGTACCTGCAGCTGTCCTTTGGGATACGTTGGTAAAACAAAGAGACAGCTGCGGGTGAGGATTGGGGAACACCTAGGTGACATCACACATAAGAGGGATACAGCAATAGCTCAGCACGTTAATCAATATCATAATGGTGACACAAGAACTATCTCTTGCCAAGTTATAGAGGTGATTCCAAGACCCCAACGAAAGGGTTGTATCGTCCATGAGCCACTCAGGGCACTACTAGGTACGCAGCCTCACCAGGATGCAGGGCCTACCCACAGGGACCTGGAATACCAGTGCCAGAAACACCTAGACACACCAAAATCCCAGTTTCCACTCCACACCAGGGGTAATTGGCTTGTCGGACACAAGGGGATGGCCACCTAGAGGGCAGAGCCAGACCAGAGGACTAGACAACCTGGTGGGAGGGGACAAAGAGCAGTCAAGAAGAGTCTGTAGTAGTGAGTGAAAGTGGAAAGACGTGCTTAGAGCTGGGTCATGTAACGGTGACCCGGGGGCACAGGAGAATGGTCGCCAGGGCAGGTACACCCGAGTACCGCTGGGGCCAAAGCACCGACGGGGCACAGGGCCCTAGGTCAGGCGACAGTTTCAGATGGCCTGGCAAATACCTGCACAGTGAGGGAACCTTCACGGACCTCACTGACCCACAGATGCGGGGGCACCAGCAGTAAAGCAATGATCAGGGTTCGAGACACAGACCAGCCCTATAGGGTCCACACTGCTCGCCATACGGACAAGGAAACTGCAACAAAAGGGACAGTCGGGCCCCAATCGCTACACGCTACGGTGAGCCAACCACACTGAGGGTGCCGGGGACAGAGCAACCAAGTCATCAACTGGCACTGGTACTGCAGGGACCTGAACCAGCCATCTGAGGGTCAAGAGTGAGTAGAGACTGTTAACTACAACCCACGGTGTGGCCTCCCTTATTAATGGCGAAAGTCTCCATCATACATCTCCCGTGCTAAGCCCTACCTGCGGAGAGCCTACCACCACAGCTGCAGAGAGCCTATTACCACCAGCCCTAGAGATAACCAACTCAGTAGCAAAAAAACACCCAGGGCACAGGACCGTGTAACGGCCACCAAAGTGACATTCCCCAGTTATACACTGCCCGGGACAGAGTACCCCATTCCCTGGGTGACACAGCTCTTTTTCCTGGCGTCACAAACAGGATATAGACTAGGCCCGTTAACCCAGGTGACGTGCGCCTTATGGACTGTTTTGTGCAAAAACCACCGCCAACTTTATTTTTGGGAAAAATTGGCTGCGCCATCACTGGGGCAAAAGCGCGCGAAAAGCTGACTCCGCCCCTGGGAGTGTACAGCATGCAAAAGTGAAACTAACTACAGGAAGCCGGAAGAGGCACTGGCAGAATGCACCCTGGTGCGCTGGAGGGATGGCAGTTCTGGATCAAGAGACCAGTGAACCCGCAGCAAAAGACAAGATGTCTGCTCCCACGGACCGGTGACCAGTGCGGCCCAGCCACAGAACCTTACCCTGGCTCGAAGAGGAGTTGGGGCGGCTGTGCCTCTGGATGCGGGCACAGATGATACAGCAGATTGAGGACTGGAGTTACTTATCCCTGCTGCTTGAGCTTGGAATCGGGTAGGTGTATATGCTGAAAGAGATATGGCCCTGTGTGATGCCCCTGGACTATCAGGTTGTCACAGGGTATTGCACAATCTGCCCTCC
The DNA here is from genome assembly GCF_048569485.1 of Anomaloglossus baeobatrachus. Taxonomy (NCBI): domain Eukaryota; kingdom Metazoa; phylum Chordata; class Amphibia; order Anura; family Aromobatidae; genus Anomaloglossus; species Anomaloglossus baeobatrachus. The sequence continues at coordinate 144,072,189 of NC_134364.1, read as the reverse complement.
CGTGCAATATCCACCTCCTTCTTGGTTATGGGTCCCCAACTATATGGTGTTGCCTACAACAGCTAATCAAAACCCTAGGCACAACTGCACCACACCCACCAAACACACCAGTGGACGTCTTGAGTGGAATAGAGTCGCCCACCTGGGGGGGTTGGAGAGGGGAGGTCAGGAGTGTCAGGAGAAGAGGGTTGAAGTTTGGAAGTGAAGGTGAGAGGAGGTCAGGAGCAGCGCTCCTAGGAAGCTATCTAGGTGGCAGACGGTGGTCTGGGCCTAGAGGAGCTCGACCCCCGGTCGCAGAGGATCGTGGCAAGGGGCACGGAACTGTCAAAGAGGACAACCGGCGGCCTTGCACTGGACTGGGACCAGGGCACGACGGGGTATGTGGACCCTAGGTCCGGGAGTAGCTTCAGGCAACCTGACAATTTACCTGACGAGAACCGAAACTTCAAGATCCGTTCTCCACCTGCTCCAAAATCGGAGTACTAGCGCAACGAGGGGGATAGGACTTTCCACTGAAAGCGGTCCAAAAAATCCCAAGCGTGAACCCTGAAAGCAAGGTCCCACACTTAGCCATAGTGGGGAGCGGGACCCGGCAAGTTCCATACTACCGGGACCAACAGAGAAATAAACTTAGTGCCAGGAGGCAGGTCACGGATCACCAGGCAGCACCATTGGGGACGGGACCTGAACTAGCTCCCCTCAGCGGCAGCAGTATACAAAACTTTGGTTTATCCAGTTGTCGGTGTCAGCTTAATGGACTGAGTGAGTACGCAAGTGACCCGTTCACACCCAATGGCACTCCCCCACACCATCACCGAGCCCCGGGGTATCTCCCCTACCCATGGAGGGTCGCAACACCTGGCTGCCCCATTCCATCATCCCCGGGTACTCCCAACTGCAGCGGTGGTACTCCTAATTACCACATACCACGGGTGCCATCACGAACTTTACAATCCCCTATAAATACCCCCTTCATTTGAGTGGTCGCAGGACCCCCGGGTCCGGAGACCCCTCGAGCCACCGAGGATCCGGATCTGAGCAGCTCGGCTGCTGGCACAGGGGTGGCACACCTCAAATTCCTGGCATCACGAATAGGATACGAACAGAATCCACTTACCTGGGTGTCGTGCGCCTTATAAGTCGAAACCGCGAGTCAAAATCCCCGTTTCCCGCCATTTCCGCCATCTTTTGCCGCCAAAACGCCGTCTTCTCCACAAAAGCATGCAATGCAGAAGCCCCACCCTAAGTCCTGAGAGTCAGCCCGGAACCGGAAGTTCCCAGAGGGCCACAGCACCAAAGAGAGTGGTGAGCGAAAACCGAGGGGGCGTGACGGCATGTAGCAGCGGAAGAGAAGCAGGGATGCCAGGACTCTGCCATAACGTTCCTGGACCCTGCAGAGGAAAGATGGTGGAGCGGACCTGGTCATCGAAATGTGCTGTTCCCGGGACCGCGACCTGGATTGAGGAAGAGACGGAGCAGCTTTGCAGAAGGATGCAGACGCAGTTACTGTTCATATTGAACACCCATCCTCAAAAAGCCCTCCCTTGACCCATCCTCTGTGTCAAACTATCGCCCCATATCCCTTCTCCCCTACGCCTCAAAACTACTGGAACAGCATGTCCATCTTGAATTGTCCTCATACCTCTCCTCCTGCTCCCTCTTTGACCAGCTTCAATCTGGCTTCCGACCTCATCACTCTACTGAAACTGCCCTAACCAAAGTCACCAATGATCTACTAACCGCCAAAGCCAAGCGACACTACTCTCTCCTCCTCCTCCTGGACCTGTCCTCTGCATTCGACACAGTAGACCATTCCCTCCTACTACAGATTCTCTCATCTCTGGGCATCACAGACTTGGCTCTATCTTGGATCTCCTCATACCTAACCGACCGAACTTTCAGCGTATCCCATTCTCACACCACTTCCTCATCTCGCTCCCTATCTGTCGGTGTCCCCCAAGGTTCAGTTCTTGGACCCCTGCTGTTCTCCATCTACACCTTCGGCCTGGGACAGCTCATAGAGTCCCACGGCTTCCAGTATCATCTCTATGCCGATGACACACAGATCTACCTCTCTGGACCTGACATTACCTCTCTACTAACCAAAATTCCACAATGTCTGTCTGCTATTTCATCCTTCTCTGCACGATTCCTAAAACTTAACATGGACAAAACAGAGTTCATTGTCTTTCCTCCTCCTCACTCATCTCCTCCAACAAGCCTTTCCATCAAACTTGATGGTTGCTCACTCACCCCAGTCTCACAAGCTCGTTGCCTTGGAGTAACCCTCGACTCTGCTCTATCCTTCAAGCCACACATCCAAGCCCTCTTCACCTCATGCCGACTACAACTCAAAAATATCTCCCGGATCCGTGCTTTCCTTAACCAAGAATCTGCAAAAACATTAGTGCATGCCCTCATCATCTCCCGCCTCGACTACTGCAACCTCCTGCTCTCTGGCCTCCCTTCTAACACTCTTGCACCCCTCCAATCTATTCTAAATTCTGCGGCCCGCTTAATCCACCTCTCCCCTCGCTACTCCCCAGCCTCGCCACTCTGCCAATCCCTTCACTGGCTTCCCATCGCCCAACGACTGCAGTTCAAAACATTAACCATGACATACAAAGCCATGCACAACCTGTTTCCTCCCTACATCTGTGACCTAGTCTCCCGGTACCTACCTGCACGCAACCTCAGACCCTCACAAGATCTCCTTCTCTGCTCCTCTCTTATCTCCTCTTCCCACAATCGCGTACAAGATTTCTCCCGTGCATCCCCCATACTCTGGAACGCTCTACCTCAGCACATCAGACTCTGCACTACCGTGGAAAGCTTCAAGAGGAACCTCAAGACCCACCTCTTCCAACAAGCCTACAACCTACAATAGCCCTCAGACCAGTAGACCACTGCGCAACCAGCTCTGTCCTCACTTATTGTACCATCACCCATTCCCTGTAGACTGTGAGCCCTCGCGGGCAGGGTCCTCTCTCCTCCTATACCAGTCTGTCTTGTACTGTTAATGATTGTTGTACGTATACCCTCTCTCACTTGTAAAGCGCCATGGAATAAATGGCGCTATAATAATAAATAATAATAATAATAATAATAATAATAATATTGGATCACTGGAGGGAAGAAATGAGGAGCCTGGCGGTGGCGGTGCGAGCCCGTGAGATCGAAATCCCACATGAAGACGGGGTAAGCGGTGCCCAGTCCCTGTTGGTTACCCTAATCCGACCGATGCGGCTGAGGGATCCGGACCGCCCCCGCTCCCGGCAAGCACTCCGCCGCCACCAACCCCGTCCTCAGCGGACACCGAGCTGCCTGCTCCCACCATGGCAGCGGAACCTTCAGCTCCCGTTTATGAAGATGCAGCTGCAGAACCCCCGGTTCCGTCACTCGACCTGGTCACGACAGCGATCACCCTGACACTGGCCTGACCAGACCCGGCCACATCACCGGGCCCGTGCTTAGAAGCGGAGCACCTGGACCCTGCAACCCCGGCTGCGGGGCAGTCGGTTCCTTTTCCCACAATGGTGGAGGTGGAGCCTGGAGAGTTCCGCCACCGCATGGCATCCCAACAGCTGTTGGGGCCGCAAAAGCACAACTAAGGCTTATGCTAGCTAGGGATCCGAGGCCGGACGCTGACGCCGCCTACTGGGAACGACACCTGCAAAAGTTGCAACCGGAGATGACAACCCAAAATCAGCGGTAGCGAGAGATGGTTGCCCATGCCCAGAGAGAGAAGGAGCATTTGAGGAGGGCCACCTTCAGTGTCAGAGGGCCGTGGCGCAAGGGCCATGTCAAGCGGTTTGACCCCGACAAAGGGTGGGGTTTCCTCTGGGAAGCGAGCCTATCGGAGTTGGTGTTTGTCGCTCGGAGAGATATAGAGCAACATCTCCCGAGGGACCACCCGGGCCGTAACCTGGAGCCGGTATAGGTGGTCCTCTACACTCGGCATTGGAGTGAGCGGGGTTGGTATGCCCTGGATGTGAAGAGGCTCGCTATGGTTGATGAGCAACTTCTGCCAGCCGCCGTTGACTACCAGCCTCCAAGTGAGTGGTACCTGTAACATGAAAAGTCTAAATTGTTAGGTATCGGTGTTTCTTTTATTGTTTTACAAAGTTTGTTATTTTTCATATAGAAATGTTAGGAAACAACAGTGTTTTAATCAACAAGGTTTAAATCAGCAGAGAAAGTTACCCGATTGGAAAGAAGATTTTATAGTGTGTACACCAGGTGCATGGACTTCGTTTTATTTATGCACCAATATTTTGTAGTAGTAAACATTGACCATGGTCATGGGACTGATTGTGACCAACTCAGACTTGTGTATTGTAAATAGTTGCACCTCCTGTTCCCACCAGAGTCATCTTTTGCAATACCCGGAACCTTAACCTGGTCACGGGCCCACACTAGGTATGCAGCGGGTCAGGTTGTTTGGGTGGCGGGTTAACGGGATCTGGGACATTGGGACTGGACTGTCGCAGCAAGAGGCTGCAATGGAGCAGGTTGAGCCTCCGCTACTAACCTAACCGGTTGCGTTCCACGGTTGAATTGATGAACTTAAGAGTTACGTAACGTTTAAGTACCTAGCCTCCCTAATGTGGGATGAATTTTGTAAATAAAAATGTTCTTTTTTTTCTACTTTTGTAGTTTTGAAAAAAAACAAAAAACTCTGATGTCCTGTAGCTCGAGGACGAGCTACATTTAACCAAGGGGGAATGTGACAGCCCTGCACTATCAGGTCGTCACAGGGTATTGTACAATCTGCCCTCCCGTGAAATATCCAGCTCCTTCTTGGTTATGGGTCCCCAACTATATGGTGTTGTCTACATCAGCTAATCAAAACCCTAGGTACACTCTACACCACACCCACCAAACACACCAGTGGACGGCTTGAGTGGAATAGAGTCGCCCACCTGGGGGGGGTTGCAGATGGGAGCTCAGGAGAAGAGGGTTGAAGTTTGGAAGTGAAGGAGAGAGGAGGTCAGGAGCAGGGCTCCTAGGAAGCTATCTAGGTGGCAGACAGTGGTCTGGGTCTAGAAGAGCTGGACCCCTGGGTGCAGGGGATCGTGGCAAGGGGCACGGAACTGTCAAGGACAACAGCCGGCGGCCTTGCACCATCACCGGGCTGGGACCAGGGCAAGACGGGGTACGTGGACCCTAGGTCAGGGAGTAGCTTCAGGCAACCTGACAATTTACCCGATGAGAACCGAGACTTCAAGATCCGTTCTCCACCTGCTCCAAAATCGGAGTACTAGCGCAACGAGGGGGATAGGACTTTCCACTGAAAGCGGTCCAAAAAATCCCAAGCGTGAACCCTGAAAGCAAGGTCCCACACTTAGCCATAGTGGGGAGCGGGACCCGGCAAGTTCCATACTACCGGGACCAACAGAGAAATAAACTTAGTGCCAGGAGGCAGGTCACGGATCACCAGGCAGCACCATTGGGGACGGGGCCCGAACTAGCTCCTCTCATCGGCTGCGGTATACAGAACTTTGGTTTATCCAGTTGTCGGTGTCAGCTTAATGGACTGAGTGAGTATGCAAGTGACCCCTTCACACCCAATGGCACTACTCCACACCATCACTGAGCCCCGGGGTATCCCCCCTACCCGTGGAGGGTCGCACCACCTGGCTGACCCATTCCATCATCCTCGAGTACTCCCAACTGCAGCGGTGGTACTCCTAATTACCACATACCACGGGTGGCATCACGAACTTTACAATCCCCTATAAATACCCCCTTCATTTGAGTGGCTGCACGACCCCCGGGTCCGGAGACCCCTCAGGCCACCGCGGATCCGGATCCGAGCAGCCCGGCTGCTGGCACGGGGGCGGTACAATAGCATAGAAGGCTTACAGTATTCTGCTGTCTTTTTCTAGATAACTAAATTAGTCCTGGTTTGGTGGTATCCTCTGAGGTGTCATTAAGATAGGAGGCTTTTTTTGCAGGTAAAGATCACTTTTTGGCTCGGAAATGGAAGATATACACTAGATTCCGCTATGATACAGTGATGCCACTGACAGGACAGATGAGTTTTTCCGAAAACGATGGTAAAACAATAACAAGGTTTATTGTCACAAAACTCACCCGTGTTTGTATGGGAAGGAAAAGAAACTAGTAAAATAAACAGCAAAAAAAAAAAAAAAATCAAACAACTCATACAAGAGAATTATGTTTCTAATTTTCTTACCAGGAGAACAGCCACATACTCTTGGTCCCGAAAATGAGATGTCTTCCCTGGGGCCAATAATGACACCCCCTCCCCTAAATATGTCTGGATCTACACAGGATTAGTTCCAAAGGGCAAGCCGTAATATATGTCTTTTCTGCTGGTTCACAATCTTATGCCTATTCCCGATCAATAAACTCCCCGGGATCCCAATATGACCAAACTCAGCTGTATAGCTAAGCAGATTTTAACCCAAGTTTACCAACAAGAATAACATAAAATAAGTGACTATATTCAATTCTCATTTGCAAGAAATACAAATATTAACAATTTCATTTTATTAACATGCTCTGCGGGAAAATCCAATCCAAACAGGAGGGTGCCTTGTGGATCTTCACCACGGACTGTGGCCTTTCTGAACTTTGCACCGCGGTATCAACAGTCTTTGAGAAGATGAATACAGTTCGCCTCACTGACACTGTCCCTCAGAGACCTGTTATTTAATTTGGGCTAAACACCTAGCTAACCCTAGCTAAACTCGTTGGACCGGTCAAGGAGAATTTAAGATAGAACGAAGAACAGGAGGTACCTCCTCCTTGTTTTGGATATAGAGTGCTTTATTCTTCCACAGGCACCGTGTCACACTTCACAAACTGGTCGGCTCTTTTAAATGATCTTCCATTGTTGGTTTTCTTTATCACGCTCTCCACCAAATGGAAATTGAGGATTATTGTCCCAGACGTCATCAGTCACAGGAACAGACACAAAAACACTGCTCGTCTCAGCTTCGTCTCCGTGGCAACCAACCGACTTCTTTTCACAACAAAACTTTATTTATCCTCAACTTGACTGACAGAGCAACGGTGCAATAAAAGTATTTTATAAATCCACTGAACAGTTCGGCTATTATTTACATCACAGTACTCACAAAATTATTCAAGTATTATTTTGTTAACACGTAATAAAATTTAGAACAACAGTGAGTGTTGCTGACATCTAGTGGTCAGATGCCATCGTTACAGGTGTGCCTTTTGCTCATAGTCAACACTAACACGCATATCTCTGTACACTCTCCTACACTCCTAAACTGCCATTTTAGACTGTGGAAAATAATTTTTCTTCCAGGTACCAATAGCTCTATCAGAAAGTAGGGGAAGCCAGCCATGGTAGATGTATATAATACTGTTGTCATGGTTGTATTTTCTTTAGAACTGCAGATATTAGGAGTCTTGCCACTTGTAGAGATCCTTCTACCTGACAGTTACACAGTGGCTTGATACTTCTAGATTCAGGTAGTGTAAATGCTGTATACATGACACCTATTTCCCCCCCAAAAAATGTCTGAATAAAGGCAGACAAAAAAATGTTCTTTACTATACGAATCAACCAATAGGAAGCTGTGGTATCATTAACCCTTCTGATTGGATTGTACGGAGTATCTGATGACCATCTTTTGAACTATTATTCCTGACGGACAACACTAGCTCATATGTGAGTGATCGATAAACTAATAAAGAGATATATATTAGAATCAATAGTGTAGTCTTGTGAGCATCATATGTGGCGCCCTGGACAAGCCAGGGGCCACAGAGCACAACACCCCACACTCCCAGCAGGCACACCAAAGCCAGAACACAAAACCCTTGTTGCCTTCCTCCAGGGGCTGATGATCACACCAGGGGGTGGGCCAGGCGGTTGGTCCTGCCCACCAAGGAGTTCACAGTCCTGGAGGCGGGAAAACCAGGCAGATAGAGTTTGGAAGTAAAAGTGAGCAGAAGGAAGTAGTAGTTGAGCAGCCTGAAGTTGGTCCGGGTGTGTGGCCCGGACGGATCAGCAAGGTTGGCAGACGGTGGTGACCGTCTGCAGGAGTGGCCGATTGGAGTTTACCGTAAGGACCGTGGACGGGCGGTGGCCCGGCGGTACCGGACCGATACACAAAGAGAAGCCAGCACCAACTGGCAGGGGCTTTTCGGACCCCGGCAAGGTTAGGAGTCGCTGTGAATTTGCCGAATCCATTAGTGAAGGGGACCTCCTGGGTTTCCAAACAGTCAAGTCCCGACAGAAGGCAACAGTCCAACCGAGGGAGGGAGACATCACCACCGCCAAGGCAACCGTTTCTCAGGGCCAGCGCTTGCGGGCAAAAGGGGCTCCTAAGGCCCATATCCAAGCCGGGGAGCGGGTTACCGGTGGGAACTCATTGGAACCGTACAGACATCTTAGGTGCAGGGAAAGGCAGTTGCCACCAACCTGCTGGGAGCAACAACACCGCAGCTGTCTGTGGGACCCGTCCATCCAGCTGTGTGTTTTACCGAGAACTGTGTCTTCATCATTGGGCTCAGTGAGTACCACCGTGCCGTGCGGCACAGCGCTGCCCCCGCGACCCTGCACCTTCCCAGGTCCCATAACCTGCCTGCCATCCATCCCTACCCCATCACCGGGCCCCGGGACAACCAACCCCCTACCCACGGAGGGGAGGACTAACAACAAAGCTGCTCCCTGTCACCGCTCCCGGGATCCCCGTTCAGAGCAGCGGTGGTGTCACCATTATCACCACAGCCGTGGGTGGCGTCACGGACAATAATTCCCTACAACCAAAATCCCCTTTTCACTCACGGGCGAGGAGCGCCGCTCGAGCCACCACCGAGCAGCAGCACCAGCGGCCGGACCCAAGCAGTGAGAGAGCGCAGCGTCCCCTCCTCCGCCCACGACAACTTGGCATCACGAACAGGATCCTACCATTCTACCGATTGGTGGAAGTGCGCCTTGTGTGACCGCCGGAGGTGTCCGGCCGGAAAATTTGAAAAGCCGCCATCTTGGGCGCGAAGAGTTCCCACTCGAGCGTCTCCTCGAGTAGTAGAGGCGCAAAGGCCTAAACCCCGCCCCAATAGAGGAGGAGCCGGAAAGAGGCTAAGGGGGACGGAAACAAGATGTCTGCGCCCGACGAAGCCGCTGGAGTAGCGGCGGGCGCAGCCGCGGAGGCACCCGTAAATGGAAATGGGCCTGCCCAGGTCCCGGCCGCACTGGCGGGGGGCGCCGCAGCCCCAGCTTTCGCTCAGGTGATGCCGTTCTCTTTGCCCTATGTGCCCGAAGCTGCCTGGCTACCGCAGTACGATGGGAAACCTGATGCCTTGCAGGTTTTCCGGAAAAAACTTAGTCCGCTGCTAGAATTCTACCCCCTGACTGATAAGCAACGTGCAGCACTAGTGCTGGGGCAGCTAACCGGCGCGGCTGAGCAAGAGGCGGAGACCTGGGCCGAGGGGGACCGGTCCTCTGTAGCCACCATCTTTGAAAAGCTGCAGACTGCATTTGAGACCCGTACCGAGGCAGAGTTGCGGATGCAGTTCTATCAATGCCGACAACGGCCCGCAGATAGCATCCGGGACTATGCTCTGCGCCTGAAAACCGCACTCCACACACTGAAGTGGGTGGACACCATCAGCAGTGTGGACAGTAACAAGATGTTGAGTGAACAGTTTGTGCAGGGGATGAGGTCCTCCGAGGACCGTAAGCAGCTTCGGCTGTGGGCCCTAGAACACCCTGACGTGGACTTTGCCGTATTAAAGGAACGAGCCATCAAAGCTCTGCAACCCCCCGCATTGGAAGCTCCTGAGCCAACCCTGTGGCCAGTTGAGACTGCTCCTGTTGTGGTGGCTCCTACCATACCGGCACCTCCAGTGCCTGCAGCCCCAAATGGGGCAATGGAAGAGCTCGCTGCTCGAGTTCGCCGCATGGATGGGGACCTTGCTAAGATTCTCGCTGCACTCCAGCCTCCAACCAGATCCCAGGCACCGGTGGAGATGCAGCTCGCCGACAGCCCGGAGGACGTCCCCTGGATGCAGCGGAGAAGGGCCAATGGCTCACGGAACGGGCTCCCAATCTGTTACAGGTGCAGCAAACCCGGCCACTACGCCCGACGGTGTCCGTTAAACGAGCAACCCCTGGGGCCACGGGCCAATCCTCAGGAGTAGAACCCCATGGCCCCCCAGACTGGCGGGATCGGTACATCGGGGCCCGGCCTATCATCCCCATGGCTGTGGACGGCATACCGGTGATGGCTCTCCTGGACACTGGATCACAGGTAACCATTATACCATACACACTGTATCAACGGTATTGGGGGAAAGACGAGCTGGCTCCCCCAGATGCCAGCATAACACTGATTGCTGCTGATGGACTCCCATTGACTCAAGTGGGGTACAAGCAAGTGGTCATGACTGTAGGACGAGCTGAACTGCCAGGGTATGATTGTGATAATGAATGAACCTAGTGATCATAATCCGAAGATAGTGCTAGGAACTAATGTGATGGAGCACTGTATGAGTGATGTGCTGACCCTATTGCAGCAGCTGGCCGCCACGGCGGCGGGGAGCCGACAGAGAGTTGTGCAGCGTGAGATCCGAGCCTTGATGTACCGCCAGCATGTGAACTCGACGGGAGGAGAGATTGGTGGGGTGAGAGTGATGGATGTTGCCCCGTTGATTGTGCCCCCTAGGAGTGAGATGATGATTTGGTGTAGGGCAGCAGTAGGGCCTCAGGGGCGTGACTACCCTGCCATGATAGAGCCCATGCCCTCCGAGCACTGGCCCACAGTAATGGCCGCCCGAGGGGTGGTAGATGTAAAGAAGGGGAGAGTGCCTGTGAGGGTGCTGAACTATGGGGAGGAAGAAGTCAGGCTTCCCCGTTATGCTACACTTGCCAAGTTACTCACTCTGGATCCCCACACCATCCGCGAGGCAGTTCCCCCAACCTCACCACCGACTGCCAGCACTCACCCGCCCCAAAGGGAGTCAGATGAGGGGCACCGACAGTTACATGTAGGCACTGACGATACCCCTACACATCACAAAGAAGGGGTATACCGGGTGGTACGGGAGTATGAGCAAGTTTTTAGCAAACATCCCCTAGACTTTGGGCAGATCAAAGGGGTCCAACACAATATCCCCACCGGTGAACATCCCCCTATCAAAGAGAGGTACAGGCCTATCCCCCCTGCACACTACCAATGTGCCAAGGACATGTTGAAGAACATGAGGGAGGCAGGGGTTATCAGGGACAGCTGTAGTCCCTGGGCCGCCCCGTTGGTACTGGTTAAGAAGAAGGACGGTACCATGCGGATGTGTGTGGATTACCGGAAGATTAACCAGATAACGCATAAAGATGCTTACCCACTGCCCCGTATTGAAGAGTCCTTGGCCGCACTGAGAACCGGGAACTACTTCTCTACCCTTGACCTCACCAGCGGATACTGGCAAGTGGCTGTGGCACCTGAAGACCGGGAGAAAACTGCCTTCACTACCCCAATGGGGCTCTGTGAATTCAATAGTATGCCGTTCGGGCTGTGCAACGCCCCTGGAACCTTTCAACGGCTGATGGAATGCTGTCTGGGGCATCTAAATTTCGAGACCGTCCTGTTATACCTGGATGATGTGATTGTGTACTCCCAGACGTATGAAGCCCACCTGGAGCACCTGGCCGAGGTGTTCGCGTCCCTTGCCAAATACGGGATGAAGTTGAAGCCCTCCAAGTGTCACCTGCTGAAACCCAGAGTGCAGTACCTGGGGCATGTGGTGGGTGCAGAAGGTGTCGCCCCCCACCCCGAGAAGATCACTGCCATCCAAGACTGGCCGAGGCCAACCACAGTGAGGGAAGTAAGGCAGTTTCTGGGTCTGGTGGGGTACTACCGTCGCTTCATCAAGGGGTACACGAAGATGGCTGCCCCCATGCAAGACCTCCTCGTGGGACAGACCAAAGGTGGTAGACCCCTCGGAGCCCCACTGGTGTGGGAAGAGAGGCATGAGGGATCCTTCCGCCAGCTGAAAGCGGCCTTGACCGGAGAAGAGATCCTAGCGTATCCCGATTACAGCCACCCATTCATCCTCTACACCGATGCCAGCAATGTGGGCTTGGGGGCAGTCTTATCCCAGGTCCAAGACGGGAAAGAAAAAGTGATTGCTTATGCTAGCCGAAAACTCCGACTGACTGAAAGGAATCCTGAGAACTACAGCTCTTTCAAGCTCGAGCTCCTGGCGCTGGTGTGGGCTATCACCGAGCGGTTTCGCCATTACCTGGCCGCAGCAAAGTTCACCGCCTTCACGGATAACAATCCGCTGACCCACCTGGACACGGCCAAGTTGGGCGCGTTGGAACAGCGGTGGGTGGCCAGGCTAGCCAACTACGATTTCACCATCAAATACAGGGCCGGTCGTGCCAACGTTAATGCTGATGCACTCTCTCGGATGCCCCACCTGTCGGAAGAAGGGTGCGAGGATGATGACCTCGAAGAGATCGAGTTGCCTGCATTTCACCAGCCACCAGCTGAGAAGGTGCATGTCTACCAACAACGGGTGAATCTGGACCCGCTGCCCAGTCAGGAGTGGCAGGAAGCTCAAAACCAGGCGCCCGCTGTCCGCCTAGTCAAGATCCTGGTGGAGCAAGGTGCTGCTGGAATAGACCCTTCCGCCCCAGCCGAGGCCCAACGCCTGTGGCGAGAACGAACCCGGTTGTATCTACACCAGGGGAAGTTGTACGGTGAGCTGATTAACCCGAAGACTCATGAGAAAATCCGCCAGTTGGTGATTCCCCAAGCTAATGTGCCCACTGTCCTACAAGCGTACCATGATGGTGCCGGACACTTCGGATGGAAGAAGCTGGAAATGCTGTTGAGAGAGCGGTTGTATTGGAGTGGGATGCGGGAGTCTGTAGAGGCCTGGTGCCGAGAATGCGGCCCTTGCGCGCTGAGAAGGAAGGACGAGGCCAGCTAGAAGGCGCCCCTACACCAGATTGTTACACATCAACCGCTGGAGCTGGTCGCCCTGGACCATGTAAAGCTCACCCCCATCCGAAGTGGGTACACCTACGCTCTAACCATAGTAGACCACTATTCAAGGTTCATGTTGGTTGTTCCAGTCAAAGATCTAACTGGCCGTACCGCCGCTAGAGCGTTCCAGGCTTATTTCTGTCGACCACATGGATACCCTGAGAAGGTGCTTAGTGACCAAGGCCCGGCCTTTGAAGCGGAGGTGTTCCATGAGTTTTGTCAGTTGTACGGCTGCAAGAAGATCCGGACCACGCCTTACCATGCCCAGACCAACGGCATGTGTGAGAAGATGAATCACTTGGTCCTGGGTCTCCTCAAGACGTTGCCGCTAGAAGAGCGGAACCTGTGGCCGGAGAAGCTACCTGACTTGGTCGATATGTACAATAATATTCCTTCCAGCTCGACGAAGTGCACCCCCGCATACCTGATGAGGGCTCGCCCTGGCCGGCTACCGGTGGATCTGGACATTGGATTGGAAGCCCCAGAGGCACTCCCTTCAACAGCTGAATGGGAAACTCGACGGAGGGTGCAATACCGACAGATTCAGGAATATGTTGAGAAGAACTTGAGTCGAAGTCGGGAACAGCAGGAGCAGCGCTTCAACCAGAGGGCGACTGCTGCCCCTTTCCAGCCTGGAGATGTAGTGCTGAAGCGGAAAAGGAGGATCCACAAGCTGGATGATCAATGGGAACAAACCCCATACGTCATACAGCCCACAGGCTGAGAAGATGGGAAGGCCTACCAGATCAGTCGTGACCAAGGGGGCACCTTGGCCACAGTTTCCCGGGACCATCTAAAGAAGTGCCCACCAGCATTGAGAGCAGCGGCTGAAGTCCCGGTTCCTCCACCAGCGGAGAAGGCAAAAGAGGTAATCCACACAGTGATGGGTGACTTCCCAGCGGACTGGCCTACACAGAACGGCGCGGTGATTCTTCCAGTACTTCCAATACTGTTCCCACAACCCGTGGATGAAGAAGTGATGGAGGCGGTCAACCGTGAGCCTGTGCCAGTGCCCAGGGATGAACCTGTGCCCAACTCCCCTATGCCTCCGCCTGCCCCACACGATAGCAGGGAAGAGGAATTGATTGTTCCCTCTGCCCCACTGCCTATCCCCACTGACACTGGACCCCGGAGGTCCACTCGTCCCAACCTAGGTAGACCCCCACTTAGGTACAGGGAAACGACTCTCTAAAGGGGAGAGATTATATGTGTGTGTTTTAAAAGTTTTTTTTTCTTTTGTGAAAATGATAAGTGAATGAGACAGAAGAAAGTTACCTGATTGTCAACTGTGATTTGGAAAAGGTCGTAGCCGGCAGCTGGTCCCCGTTGGGATCCCCTTCACCACATTACATAAGAAACTACTTATGAACAGGCCTGAGAACTTGCAAGGCAACCACAAACTAGTGGCATGTAAATAAAAATGTTTGTTACAGCTTCTACCGTTACCGCCTCCGGAGAGGCAGATTGGAGGAAGGGCCCGCAGTGGAGTAGGCTGGGGCCCAGCCACCACCGGAACTGGTGGCAATCCTCTGGGGGTTTCAGGGGTTCCCCATGGACGTGGGTCCCCTGAAAAGGACAGAACCCGCTCGGGCAACTTGTGCAGGACTGGGGTCAAGGGGTGCTGCCTGTTTGCTTAGAGGCAGCATCAGGGCCAGGTTGCTTGGGTGGGAGAGAGCGGAAGCCGTAACCATTAGTAACGTTTAAGTAAGAGCACCTGCCGATGTGGGAAGAAGTTATTATAATTGTATGTCTGTTACCATTTTTTATCTTTTTCAGTTGGTGAAAATAAAACCGGTGATGGACGGGCAGCCTGCGGACGGTCTGCATTTAACTAAGGGGGAATGTGGCGCCCTGGACAAGCCAGGGGCCACAGAGCACAACACCAACACACCCCACACTCCCAGCAGGCACACCAAAGCCAGAACACAAAACCCTTGTTGCCTTCCTCCAGGGGCTGATGATCACACCAGGGGGTGGGCCAGGCGGTTGGTCCCGCCTACCGAGGAGTTCACAGTCCTGGAGGCGGGAAAACCAGGCAGATAGAGTTTGGAAGTAAAAGTGAGCAGAAGGAAGTAGTAGTTGAGTAGCCTGAAGTTGGTCCGGGTGTGTGGCCCGGACAGATCAGCAAGGTTGGCAGACGGTGGTGACCGTCTACAGGAGTGGCCGATTGGAGTCTACCATTAGGACCATGGACGGGCGGTGGCCCGGCGGTACCGGACCGCTACACAAAGAGAAGCCAGCACCAACTGGCAGGGGCTTTTCGGACCCCGGCAAGGCTAGGAGTCGCCGTGAATTTGCCGAATCCGTTAGTGAAGGGGACCTCCTGGGTTTCCAAACAGTCAAGTCCCGACAGAAGGCAACAGTCCAACCGAGGGAGGGAGACATCACCACCGCCAAGGCAACCGTTTCTCAGGGCCAGCGCCTGCGGGCAAATGGGGCTCCTCTGGCCCATATCCAAGCCGGGGAGTGGGTTACCGGTGGGAACCCATTGGAACCGTACAGACATCTTAGGTGCAGGGAAAGGCAGTTGCCACCAACCTGCTGGGAGCAACAACACCGCAGCCATCTGTGGGACCCGTCCATCCAGCCGTGTGTTTTACCGAGAACTGTGTCTTCATCATTGGGCTGAGTGCGTACCACCGTGCCGTGCGGCACAGCGCTGCCCCCGCGACCCTGCACCTCACCAGGCCCCGTAACCTGCCTGCCATCCATCCCTACCCCATTACCGGGCCCCGGGACAACCAACCCCCTACCCACGGAGGGGAGGACTAACAACAAAGCTGCTCCCTGTCACCGCTCCCGGCATCCCCGTCCAGAGCAGTGGTGGTGTCACCATTATCACCACAGCCGTAGGTGTCGTCACGCACAATAATTCCCCACAACCAAAATCCCCTTTTCACTCACGGGCGAGGAGCGCCGCTTGAGTTCCCGGGATCTGGCCCACCGCTCGAGCCACCACCGAGCAGCAGCACCAGCGGCCGGACCCGAGCAGTGGGAGAGCGCAGCGTCCCCTCCTCCGCCCGCGACACATACACATTTCTTTCTTTTCTAGGTGTCGTACTGAGGATTTATTCTAATTGATCCCCTGATGATGCCCCTTTTATTGCGTTAGGAGGGGGTGAAACACGTCGGGAGAGTTGAGGGTAACTGTAAGATAACATAAACAACAAAGAAAAATGGAGTTTCCAAGTCAATTAAAATTGTAAATTTTATTTCATCACATAATAAATTGAATAAATTAATTACAAAAGATCATATACAAAAATACATTACAGAAAAAGAAGGGGAGGAAAATACCTCTAGAAAAGGTGATACAGCTACAATTACATGTGGGGGTTAAATTTTAACCTTTTTCAGGAAGGGTACAATCCAATTACAACTGCATTCCTATCAGCAGTGGATTAGTCACAATGGAAGTTAGTAAACTGTTTTTCCCCTCACCCATGACAGCACCACGTGAGAGAGAGGGATCCGCCCAGCGAGGACAGGAAACCATTCTGAATAAAAGGGCAGTACCTCTCCCCTTCGTCAGTTGGTTTCCTGTCCTTGATGGGGGACCCCTGTTCTGAAAACCGGCGGGGATAAGTCGCCTACTTACCCAGCCCAGTCCGGTGTCTGGAAGAACAGGGTGAGTCCTGTAGCACTGTTCTTCGGGGCTAGAAGCGCCGTCCACCTGCCCTTGGGGATCCTGGTGTCCTTGCGGGAGCGTGCGGCAGGAGCCGTTCCTGGGATACCGGTCCGCCGCTCCTTCCTCCCCGCCCTGCGCACCAGGCTGCCTCAGACTTCCGGGTGCGCGGCCGCGCGGCAGGCATGCTGGGATATGGAGGCGGGCCTTGCGTGACGTCACCGGCTGAAGATGGCGGCGCCCATGCAACGCTGCGGGGCATGCGGCCTGCAATTCCGGGATGCGGGCGCTCCAGTCCGTGAACCATGGGGAGCGTGGGGCAACGAGGAGGAGGAGCCTCACCTGGGACCGGAAGGCGGAGGATTGCATAAAAGAAAAGGCACTTCTGGCGCTGTCGGGTGCTTGTGCCTGTGCTCTGCCATGGATACTGTTGAGCAGCGGCACTCTCCGGTACGTCGTCAGCAGAGCAGAAAAACTCATGACCGCTCTAGTGACACTGGCCGGACGGGCCGTGGCAGCCATGACAGCAGATCCTCTCATGACTCTACAGCTCCTGCGAGACCTGTGGATGTTCTACAACAGCCTTCAAAACCAGTACCCTTGATTCCTATGGTGGTGAGTGATCTTCGTGAATGTCACCTTACTCATAGTTCTCTTGTGGATTTTTCCCCCCACTTTTGTCTGCCCTTCTTAGGCCCCCAAAAAAAAAAAATTGATGTCCAAAAAGAAGCATAAGTAGTGCCCCCTATGCAGGGAATCCCTCTCGGAGGAGTGGCAAAAGAAGTTGTGTCAGGCGTGTATTCATCGCACAATTGCGGAGGAATCTTCGGGACTCTCAGCGGACGTCTGTTCGGCTATCCGCTCAGAGGTACAAGATTCCATGAAGGCTTTCTTAAAGAGGAAAAAGTCAAAACCAGTTGACTCTGCCTCTTCCTCATCTTCCTCCGGTACGGCTTCAGACTCAGACTCCTCAGATAGTGATATAGGAGGCAGACCGTGCTTCTCCATTGATGATATAGGGACACTGGTCAAGTCGGTCAGGGCAACTATGGGGTTGACAGAGGAGAAATCCTCTAGATCCCTGGAGGATGTTATGTTTTGAGAACTGGAAGAAAGGAAGAAGCGTACCTTTCCGGTCAACAACAAGATTGAAGTGCTTATTCAGAAGGAGTGGAAGCGTCCAGACAAAGCGGGTTCTCTCCCCTCCTCCTCCAAGCGAAAATATCCCTTTGACGAACACAAGACGACCATATGGGATAAGGCACCTCGGATCGATGCTGCCGTCGCGAAGTCCTCTCGATGAGGAGGCATCCCCTTAGAGGACTCGGGAACATTGAAATATCCCCTGGACAAGAAAGCGGATGTCGTTCTTAAACACTTATGGGAAACATCTGCGGGGATCTTGAAGCCGGCTATCGCAAATACCTTCACAGCCCGTTCCCTAATGATCTGGCTCCAACAGGTTGAGGATCAGTTGCAGGATAACACCTCCCATGAAAAGATCCTATCTAAATTTCCACTTCTCCAGGGGGCAGCGGCCATTCTGGCGTATTCCTCAGCGGATGTTATCAGACTAGGGGCTCGATCTGCTGGACTGTCCAATCAAGCCAGACGGGCATTGTGGCTGAAGGGCTATCCAGGAGATCTGCAGTCCAAACACAAATTGTGTACGGTGCCCTGTGACGGTCACCTGCTTTTTGGGAAACAGCTGGAGGACGCGTTGGACAAGGCAAGAAGGCAAGAAGTCCTTCCCGAAGTTCCACTCTGGTTAGTCTCGTTCCTTTCGGAGGCAGAGGTTCTCCAAAGGCAGGCCCCCGGATAAATCGGCGGTGGGAGCACAGACCCAAACGGGACTCCCGCTTCATGTTCGGGGGCGTCACAGCCTCCTCGAAGAAATCTGCCCAGTGACGCCAGGCTGCCGGTCAGGGGATGCCTTTCTCACTTTCCGGAGCAGTGGGAAAGCATTTCCTCCAACGCCTACGTTCGATCCATTAAACTGAAAAATAAGGAGCGCTGATAGTGTAATACCAACAGATCAGTGAGGTAGATCAGGAAAAATACACTCACCTGAAAAGGTTGTGAGATAGTCACAACCACTGATAGAGCATAGGATGAAGGCGTCTGCTGCAGCCCCACAAGGATGTGCATACAAATCAGAGTGAAGAGGGGGTTAATGCCGCGCATCAGCCAAAATGAGATGTAGCACGTTGATGTTATAAACGTATTATTTTATTCCATCGGTCTACGCGTTTCGAGGATACACCTCTTCTTCAGGACCAGTGCATCAACATAGTAACTATAGATACTATGTTGATGCACTGGTCCTGAAGAAGAGGTGTATCCTCGAAACGCGTAGACCGATGGAATAAAAGAATACGTTTATAACATCAACGTGCTACATCTTCATTTTGGCTGATGCGCGGCATTAACCCCCTCTTCACTCTGATTTGTATGTACGTTCGATCCATTAACAGAGACGGTCTCCAGTTACAATTTCTCCTTCAGCCACCACAGCATTTCGTCATCACTCCTCTTCGGAGGTCACAGTCAGAACAACAAGCTCTGGAATCAGAAATCCTGCTGTTGATTGGGAAGGAAGTCCTGTGCGAGGTACCCATTGCGGAAAGGGGAAGGGGGTTTTATTCCCCTCTATTTCTCGTAGGAAAACCGGACGGTTCCTTCCGAACGATAATAAACCTCAGACGTCTCAACCGGTTTTTACAGTATTTCCCATTCAAGATGGAGTCTGTTCAGTCGGCAATAAAACTGCTGTTTCGCGACTATTATATGGCGGTAATAGACTTAAAAGATGTATGTTACCATGTCCCTATACATCCACATTTTCAACAGTTTCTACGAGTGGCTGTTTCCATCAACAACCAAATCGGTCATCTTCAGTTCCGAGCCCTCCCCTTCGGGCTGTCTGTCGCCCCCAGTATTTTTACGAAAATAGTGGCAGAGATGTCGGCTCATTTACGGATACAGAATGTTCTGCTGGTTCCTTACCTGGACGACTTCCTGGTGATTGGGAACTCCAAACAGCAATGTGCGGCACATCTCCGGTACCTTCAAGTGACTCTGCAAAACCTGGGTTGGATGGTGAATTACGAAAAGTCTCGGTTGGACCCAGTCACGATTCAATCATTCCTTGGTCTCACTCTCAACTTAGTGTGTCAGCGGTGCCTTTTACCATCGGAAAAGATTCAGAGGGTTTCAGGCTTGGACCTGCGGGCGATCGACCATCCCAGGATGTCTGAGGCAGGCTATGTCCTTGCTGGGTACTCTGACATCTTGCTTCCCAGCGGTTCCGTAGAGTCGGGTCCTCTCCAGGGCTCTCCAATGGCAGGTTCTGTATGCCCAGAAAACATTAAACGATTGTTTGGAAGGGGTCGTCACCCTATCCTGGGCGGTCAGAAGCTCTCTCCTCTGGTGGACATCTGTGGACAACTTGTCTGTAGGTGTTCCCTGGCTACCTCAGGACCGGAGGGTGGTCACTCCTGATGCCAGCCAGTCCAGCTGGGGAGCTCACCTTCACAAGCACATTTCTCAGGGATGGTGGTCACCACGGGAAGCGGCACAACCCTCGAATCTCCGAGAACTGTGGGCAGTGGAGCGTGCCCTACAAGCCTTTCTGTTAAAAATACGGTTGACGTGACATATGCTAAGCCAGTATATTAATGATTGGAGAGAAATAGGTGCAAAAACATATGTGGATTTATTCAATAAAAGTTAAAGTCATTACAGAAAAATAATGTCTTGGCTTTAGTTAGTGAAAAGAAATAGATAAGATAGAGAAAAAGAGAGTTCATTTGTCTTACATAGCTGTGATGTTGTGATGAGCCGTCGTCTCTCTGGATCGTCAGGGTGAGAATGGTCCCATTCTTCTAACCCTTTGAAGTGTGGTCTGCTTTTATAATTCAAACCCCACCCCCTGATTCTCCTTATCTCTTTACATGGTCTGTCAAGAACTAACTATCATTTTTAGTTATGCATTATGTCATATCAAGTGATTCATAATTTTGCAGAATAAGTGTCCTGCGCAGTGGAGACTTGTAAAACTAAACCACTTTACCATAGAATGTAGAATATATAGAACTCTTTTGAAGCTCGCTGACCCTTTGACCTTAGTGTAACACTAAGAAGACTCTCAATGCTAATTTCAGGTCTTTGCTCAAATTCCAGATAGAATATAGCACTACGCTGTCAGCTTTGATGAACAATGTCAGATGGCTTTGGTTCTACCATGTCAGATATCTCTAGCTAGAAATTTCAACTCACAGGCTCTCTTAAAGGGATGGGCAAAATACACACATTATATGAATGTATGTATTCAAGTTTATGAATCAAATCTCCATAAACTCACTATTTTACAGTCCCTCCTTTTGAAGATTTGATGAATCCCCGGGAAACCCTAACTCATTCATCATCATTCGTATCACATACATTCTAGTTGAAAATTCTAGACCAATATCTGACTTGATAAACCAATCTGAAACTTTCTGTCAAAAAGTCATCTTACGATTTAACATTCCTCTAAGAATGTTATCTTCCTTTTTAATTTCTATTTTTATATTCTTATATATATATCTTTTGAATTCTATACATCACAAAAACTTGATAAATAATACACATCAAAACTAATAAAAATATGATTATGATGGGATTAAATAAAACATTTCCAACCGCTGACTGAAATGATGACTAAGACCAGGAATGTACCGATTTTCCAAAACTTTTCCACCAAGTTCTACCTGACATTCCATTCCATTCGTGTTCAATATTATTTAATTCACCTTGTTCATGCCTGAATATAATTTCTGCTTCCTTTAACTGTTTCGTTAATAAATCTAACAAACCCTTATCTTTCTTTATTTCACTTGTCCACATATCCCAAGGAAAATCATTTATTTGTGATAAATTGAATTGTATGGGAAATGCCGTTAAGTTTCTCTTTCCTATAGAAGTGATATTAAAACTTCCTTCCTTCTTTGAAAGAGATCTCACATTTCCTTCCATACAATACAAACCCATAGGTAAATTTTCCTTATGTACACAAGTGAATAGAAAACAGAAACCATCTCTGTCTCAGACATGACCTGGAAACAAATCTTATTTGGACTTACTGGAGTCACCAAATCATGTAGTGTCTGTACAGTCTCTATTCTCGCATGACAAGAAGAATGATTATGAAAACATGAATGATAAATCACCTTATCCTGTCCAGGTAAACACATCACCTTAGAAACAAAATGTAAACATGAAGAAATGTCTACTTGTTCAGTGTTCACTCCATCAAATGCAAAATCTGTGTAGTGCAGTTGATAGAACACTTGTTGTGTTTTACTCACAGGTATACCCAAAACTGTAACAGGAACAATAGTTCCCTCTCTTCTGATCACTGGGATTAGCGATGTGCCAACACAAATGTTTCGTTCACATCCTAACCACTTATTTACCCACAAATCCGTATGATTCAATGCAAAATCGTACTCTACAGGTAAATTTCGCAGTATTCCCAGTGGAGTAATTCCACTCTGTAAAGCTTGAACAATCAACTTCAGATTAGAAGAATACTCTACCTGTATCTCCAGGCACGCTTTAGCTACTTGTGTTTCGTGTGTGCTTTCCACGAGAGCTAATGTAGCATCCTGTAGATGTGACACGGAAGACCCTAGTACAGAAGCTGTATTCATAACCATCTTTTCAAGAAGTTGATTCAAACTCTTCTGAATCTTTACACCTTTTGAAAGGAGTAGATGGCATGAATCTTGTGTTTGTGCATGCATTATCTCCTGCTGACCAAATATTCACACTAATGCCTGCTTTACACGCTTCAATAAATCTTTCAATCCGTCGTCGGGGTCAAGTTGTAAGTGACGCACATCCTGCATCGTTCGTGACGTATTTGCGTGTGACACCTACGTGCAATCAAGATTGAACGAAAATACGGTGATCGCATACACGTCGTTTATTCCTCATACATTGGACGTTTTGTTGTATGAACCTAGTCAATTAAAACGTGTGACATCCCTCATACGATTTTGATGTCTGAGGCTATGTGCGCAGGTGTGCGCTCTGCACCGCAGCTTAAAAAAGGTCTGCTTCAGAGCGCAGCTGAAAAGCTGCGTTCTGAAGCGCCTCACAATGTCTGTCATTCACTAATCTCTGTCAGTCCGTCACTATCTCTGTCCCTCTCTCTCTCTCTGTACATGTCAGTCTATCCCTCTTACCCCCTCTCTCATACTCACCGATCTCCGATCCCCGGCCTGGCTCTGCACGGCATTCACACTGCTCCGGCGGCTTTTACTGTTTTGAAAAAGCTGGCCGCCCATTAAACAATCTCGTATTCCCTGCTTTCCCCGCCCACCGGCGCCTATGATTGGTTACAGTGAAACACGCCCCCACGCTGAGTGACAGGTGTCACACTGCACCCAATCACAGCAGCCGGTGGGCGTGTCTATACTGTGCAGTGAAATAAATAATTAAATAATTAAAAAAACGGCGTGCGGTCCCCCCCAATTTTAAAACCAGCCAGATAAAGCCATACGGCTGAAGGCTGGTATTCTCAGGATGGGGAGCTCCACGTTATGGGGAGCCCCCCAGCCTAACAATATCAGCCAACAGCCGCCCAGAATTGCCGCATACATAAGATGCGACAGTTCTGGGACTGTACCCGGCTCATCCCGATTTGCCCTGGTGCGTTGGCAAATCAGGGTAATAAGGAGTTATTGGCAGCCCATAGCTGCCAATAAATCCTAGATTAATCATGTCAGGTGTCTATGAGACACCTTCCATGGTTAATCTGTAAATTACAGTAAATAAACACACACACGCCCGAAAAAATTCTTTATTAGAAATAAAAAACACAAACATATACCCTGGTTAACCACTTTAATCAGCCCCAAAATGCCCTCCATGTCCGGCGTACTCCAGGATGGTCCAGCGTCGCATCCAGCGCTGCTGCATGGAGGTGACCGGAGCTGCAGCAGACACAGCCGCTCCGGTCACCTCCACACAGCAAATGAAGACAGCCGCGCGATCAGCTGAGCTGTCACTGAGGTTACCCGCTGTCACTGGATCCAGCGGTGGATGCAGCGGTGGCCGCGGGTAACCTCAGTGACAGCTCAGCTGATCGCGCTACTCACCTCAGTTGCTGCGTGGAGGTGAGAGGAGCAGCGGTGAGTAGCGCGATCAGCTGAGCTGTCACTGAGGTTACCCGCGGCCACCGCTGCATCCACCGCTGGATCCAGTGACAGTGGGTAACCTCAGTGACAGCTCAGCTGATCGCGCGGCTGTCTTCATTAGCTGTGTGGAGGTGACAGGAGCGGCTGTGTCTGCTGCAGCTCCGGTCACCTCCATGCAGCAGCGCTGGAAGCGACGCTGCATCATCCTGGAGTACGCCGGACAAGGAGGGCTTTTTGGGGCTGATTAAAGTGGTGAACCAGGGTATATGTTTGTGTTTTTTATTTATAATAAAGGATTTTTTCGGGCGTGTGTTTGTTTATTTACTGCAATTTACAGATTAATCATGGAAGGTGTCTCATAGACGCCTGACATGATTAATCTAGGACTTTTTGGCAGCTATGGGCTGCCAATAACTCCTTATTACCCCGATTTGCCAACGCACCAGGGCAAATCGGAAAGAGCCGGGTACAGTCCCAGAACTGTCGCATCTAATGTATGCGGCAATTCTGGGCGGCTGCTGACTGATATTGTTAGGCTGGGGGGCTCCCCATAATGTGGAGCTCCCCATCCTGAGAATACCAGTCTTCAGCCGTATGGCTTTATCTGGCTAATATTAAAATTGGGGGGGACCGCACGCCGTTTGTTTTAATTATTTATTCACTGCACAGTATAGACACGCCCACCGGCTGCTGTGATTGGGTGCAGTGTGACACCTGTCACTCAGCGTGGGGGCGTGTCTTACTGTAACCAATCATAGGCGCCGGTGGGCGGGGAAAGCAGGGAATACGAGATTGTTTAATGGGTGGCCGGCTTTTTCAAAACAGTAAAAGCCGCCGGAGCAGTGTGAATGCCGTGCAGAGCCGGGGATCGGGGATCGGTGAGTATGAGAGAGGGCTGCTCAATTCACTTACTCAGGAGTTTAGCGGTCACCGGTGAGCCCTTCACAGGTGACCGCTAATCATGACGCGACACAGACAGAGCCGCAGCATGACAATAAAGTCGGGTGAGTTTCACCCGAGTTCATTCTGACAGTGCGGCTCTGTCTGTGTCTGCTGTCATCTGCCATTCAGCTCTGCTACATGGCTGTCTGTGGCTGCTGTCAGCGGCCATGTAGCAGAGCTGAATGGCAGATGACATAGTAAAAACGCATCCCTACACATTACACACGCTTGGCAAGTCAATAAATAAAAAAAAAAATAAATAAAAAAAAAAAAGAGGGTGCCCAATGCATACGTCACAGAACACATGATCTAAAGGATCGCACACAAAATTGATCAATTTAACATAGACTACTAACGCACGTGTGACAGCAAATGAACGACCTACGTGCAATCTCATTCAATCGCATATGCGAACTGGGCGTGTCACATCGCATACGAGATCGCACACCTAATTGTAAGGTGTAAAGCTGGCTTAACGTCTTTACAATGTCTGTAATGTGTCTTTGTTTCAACGCAACACTGGTAAATTCCAGAGTCCCTGGAAGATGGATTTTCTATGGAAAAAATGAAATTATCATCCATCCATCTGATATTACCAATCTGACCTCTGTGGATGACATTAGTTGGACTGTTTAAAAAACTTCCCAAAAATGATGAATTTTTGGTCCATGTCATCAGAGACTCAGAAGGCAATTTCAACCTTGTGTTACATTTTAACATTATAGGAAATGTATTTTCTTTATTATGTACTGTCTGTGGTGAAACCCTTATTTCCGGAACTATAGTGTTAGTAACGGTAAACACTACAGATACCTGAACTTGTACAGGTTCCCGTGTTATCTGGAAATTCCATGTTTTGACCCAATCTTTGTCTCCTTCTGTAATGGAGAGTAAAGAAGGATCCAGAATTTTCCCAAAAACCTGAGTTTTTAACAAAATTTCTGTTTTGGATCTTCCAAACTTTCCCCTAGTAATCATGTCATTTGTAATATCACCGGACCATACAGCAGGTTCATCACCTCTGATCTCTATGTTCCAGTATAGTACATCTGTAGGAGAACATTCCCATGTACCCGTTTTATTATTGTGTACATATTCTCCTTGTAATTGTGTGAATCTAGTTTTAGGTCCTGCAATAGCACGTAATATTATGTCTGTGTCGTGTATGAAATGTAATTCAATGCAACATTTTGTTCCATATCCCATGCAGATATTTCCTGTTATCTCCACAGAATCATCCGTGATGTTCTCTGTCAGTAAGTTCAGTGTCTCTGATCCTCTCGGTCTTCGTGAATGTTGAATCTCTCTGGTCCGCTCATTCACATCATTGGTGATTGTTCCTTGATGTAACTTGTAGACAATGACGGAAATAAAGCAAAGCAGCAGGAAAGTAGTTCCCATCACATAGAAGCTTGTCTTGAGCTTGGGAAAATGTTCTTTTTCCGGAAGGCTTGATGTCATCTTTCCTTCAAAGTCTTTAGGTTCCTTATTCCAGTTCTTATAGGAATCCATTTCTTCCTGGAAAGAAATGCAGTATCATTATTTTGCTACAAATATTTTGCACTGATCAATGTGAACCCACACTTTGTGTTTTTCAGGTCTTTTTTACCACATTTGATGCTCGTTGCACGAGAATCATGACTTGTCCCATAGTCTCAAGGACTTCAAACGGACCTTCCCAATTACACTCCCATGGACCACTCTTGCGAAAGGTTTTGATCATCACTAGAGCACCTTTCTTGAATTTGGACTCATAGGGTGGCTCCATTTTCTGCATTCTCGATGCCGCATATGGCAGAATCGCTTTCAGGTTCTCCTGTAGCGATCTGTCACGCTCCCCGGGTCCCCTGCTCTGCTCCCCGGCTCACCTGCCACGCTCCCCTGCTTCCCTGCGTCGCTTCCCGGTTCTTCTGTCCGGTCTCCGCCGCTCCCCGGTCTCCAGCCTCCATTGCCTGCGGTCCCCAGGCGTCCTGGTCCCCGCTCCCGGCGCCCGTCGGCTTCTCAGCCCCAGCCCGGCTCTGCTGCTTCCTCCTCACCGCTCCCTGCCCTGGCTTCTGGCACCCGGGCCTCGCGCATGCGCATTAGGGCGCGCGCGGTCATTGACCCTTTCTTAAAGGGCCAGCGTCCACTAACAGGAAATTGGGCACACAGGTACAGGGTATAAAGGGGTTAAGTGTCCAAGTGGGCGGGGCCTGTTCTTCGTGTTTCCCAAGCTAGGAGTCAGGTCTCCTTGTGTTCCTGTGAGATACTCACCTCTCTCTCTTCTAGAGCCGATTCTGCCTCGCCATCCGGTCCTGCCGAATCCCGAACCCCGAACGCTGCCTATCTGCCATCCTGACAGTCCGTTCCATCTCTGATCCCTGCGGTGACACGTCTTCTCGCTCCATCGGTTCCGGACTCCGCCTGACAACATCTCGGCTTCCGAACCTGAGCTCCGTCACCAGGACTACCATCAGTGACTCCGTGGTCCCAGGGACTTCTCCATTCTACTCTTGTGCACGGACTCTCCTGCTACCTGTAGTGCTCCAGCTCCCGGACCCCTTACCATCATCAAGGAGTTCGGCCCAGTGGATCCACCTCCTGGGTCTGCCCGTCCACCTGGCCCTAACACGATCTCAACCATTGGGACCTTGAGATGGCATCTTTTTGTGGAGTGGATAAAAATGGCTCATGTGGAAACCACAATGGCATTTTCCTTCCCGTCATCAACTCAAACGGAGTGAATTGAGTTGTAGAAGAGATTGAACCTCTTATACTCATGAGTATGAAGGGTACCTTGTCAACCCACATGTTACCTTTGTCCAAAAGCATCTTTGCAATTCTGGATTTGATAGTTCTATTCATTCTTTCCACAATTCCCGTTGATTGTGGATGATAGGGGACATGAAATTGCTGTCGTGCCCCTAGAATAGCACAAGCAGTTTGCATGATTTTACCTGTGAAATGGCTTCCTCGATCGGAGATAATCATCCTTGGGATCCCCCAAGTGCAAAAGACATGTTGTACCAATTCCCTTGCTGTGGACAAAGCATCATCTTTCCTAACAGGTAATATTTCTACCCATTTTGAGAACACATCTACCACAATCAATGCATACCTGAGACCATGTTTACCTGAGGGTAAAGGACCAATATAGTCTATTTGCAGTGTAGACCATGGACCATCTGCAGGTGCGATTCGTAGAAGTGGTGGCTTCTGTCCTTTAGGTCTTGGATTTATTTGGGCACAAATGAGACATGATAGTACAACACTTTAAACTGTTTTGTCCATTTTTTCCCAATAAAATTTCTCCTTGAGAATGACTAACAATTTCTGTTGACCCAAGTGACCTAAACTCTCATGGTTGTATCGAGTGAATTCTACCTGTAGATGTTTTGGTACAACGGGACACAATTCTCCATTTGAATTATGACACAAAACCCCATTTTCACAGATAAAAGGAGGCTTTGGATCATCCTGAGAAGTAACAAAAGAAGGATCTTTTCTCTGTTCTTCTGCAAATGAAGGTATGTACGTGTCTGCTCTTTGAACCGCTGAAATCTCAGAAGGTTCAGAGTCAAACACTTCCTCTCCTATCAGGGCAGCTTCTTTGGCTAGAGCATCTGCGGTTGCATTTCCTACAGATAACTCATCATCAGATCTTATGTGCAGCGACTTTCACTATAGCAAATCTATTTGGGGCTCTAGATGCTATTTCAAAAATTGATTTTAGAGTTTCACTGTGCACCAAGGTCTTGTTGGAGGAATCTACATAGCCTCTCCTCTCCCAGATAGGCAGATAATCAGTTAGGGACCTGACAACATAGGAGCTATCACTGTAGATTACCATTGGAGTTTGATCATCAGCTTCATTCAGCTGTAGGACCATTCTTACCGCTTCTATCTCTGCCCTTTGAGCTGAGAAATGACTCGGTAACTTGTGTTTTACCACTTGTCCTCGCTTGGAATAGAAAATTCCATATCCTGTGTGATAGTGTCCTTCCAGAAAAAATCTAGAACCGTCTACAAACACAGGTTCATCTGCGTCTTCCGACTGTCGTCTGAAGAGAGATGGACTTGGTTCATGGAACGTTTGTAGGCAATCATGGGTTTGTCCTTCATACTGCATCAATTGAGGAAGAACATATTTGGCCTTATAATCTACCTCAATTTGATTTGGAGACAATAAGAGCAACCAATGGGCAAATCTCTGATGTGACACACCTGGGATGTTTTTCTCAAAGAGAAGTTTCAGTGTGGAATGTGGCGTTTGGAGAATAACCTTTTGAAACCCGATGATGTGTTGAGTGATATTTATCGCAAAATACACTCCCACCAGGTGTCTTGCGCACACCTCAAACCCCCTCTCAACAGGTGAGAGAAGCTTAGAGAAGTAACCCAAGATTCTCCATTCCCCTTCTTGCAGCTGCAGCAAAACCACAGAGATGCTTGTCTCTGAAGTGTGTGCTTGGAGCGCAAAAGGTGCGTTCTTTTCCACCATACTTAACGCAGGTGCGTGTTGTAGATCATGTTTCAATTGTGTGAAGGCTTTTTCCTGTTCGACACCCCAGGGACCAAAATAATCATCATTTTCACCTTTTAAAAGATCATACAAAGGTCTGGCTTTGTCAGAAAAATTTTCAATGAAATCCCTTGAGTAATTTACAAGTCCTAAAAAATGTCTTAGTGCCTTGTGTGATGTTGGAATTGGAAGGGATGCAATTACCTCAATTCTGTCCTGTAGGGGTCGCCGTGTACCTGGACTTAGCAGAACTCCTAAAAATCTGACCTCAGTCTGCATTAGCTTGACCTTTTTGGTATTCAGTTTTAAACCTGCATCATGCAGCAGCTCAAACAATTCTGCAAGTAGAGTCACGTGCAACTCCTCATCCTCTGTACTCAGCAAGATATCGTCCACATATTGCAATAAACATTCCGGACGAGAAAATTTCGACAAAACGTTCGCTAGCACCTGATGAAAAATGCTTGGCGACATACTAGCTCCTTGAGGAAGCCTACAACATACAAATTGTTGATCCAGATGATTAAATGCAAGCCTATATTGACAACTTTTCTCAATCGGTATACTGAAGAAACCATTACTGATATCCAATACTGAGAAATACTTTGCCTTTGCATTCAATCTCGACATCATGTCGTGTGTATCAGCTACAATTGGTGCAACATTGGGAGTAAACTTATTGAACATCCTCAAGTCCAATAACATCCGATAGCTACCATCGCTTTTCAGAACACACCACAATGGATTGTTACAAACAGAATTTGCCTTACGTATCACACCTTGAGCCAACATTTCCTGAATAATTTTAGACATCGGAGCAACTGACTCTGGAGGCAACTTATACTGACGCTGTGGAAGCGGATCTCGGCCTTCAATTTGAACAACAACAACAACAACATCCTTCATCGTTCCAACCTCATTTCTGTACTGAGCCCATAAAGAAGGAAACCGTTGCACTCAGTCAATACTTCATCACCACCAGTTTCAGGCCACAAATGATCTGCTGACACTACATCGGTCAAACAAATGGTCCCGACATGACTATATTCAATTGGATCAATAAGTACCGCCTTACAAGTGTTAGAGTCTTTCCAAATGGTTTTGTTACCCAAATCAATAATCCAGCCATGCTTTTCCATAAAATCAGTGCCAATTATATTCTCAGTATCCTGACAACACCAAATATCCATTTTCGTTTTCAAAAAACCAGGTATTTCCAAAGAAACATCCTGCGCTAATGTCACCTTTGTTCCATTTTTGCCACTGAAACCAACAATTGTACATACAGGGGAATCTGGCTTTAAATGTAAATCAACATTTGTGACACTCAATTGCGCACCTGTATCAAGGAGAAATGTTACTTCCTGACCTTCAAGATTTACCTTTAAAAATGGCCGACCACAGCTATCCATTGAAAGTCGAGTAACAAATTCCAGTGGATGGAGCCTGGGCACCGGCTTTGCTAGTCAGGATGGTGGAGAAGGGAGAAGAGCAGCAGGTGTCTTGCCCCTTCCATCCAATCCCTGTATGGTCATTTCCCTAATTTGTCTGGTCAGAGGTGCATATGGTGATTGGTTATTTCTGTTGTCAGTATGAGTGGGCAAGTATGAAGGTGGAGGTGCTGAAGATGGGGGAGGTGCCCTGGATGTGTTTGGCATCAGTCCATTTTCTTTACCCAGCCTTTCCTCAGCTCCCGCCCTTAGGAATTTCTTGCATTCCCACTTCAGATGTCCGGGTAGGCCGCAGTAGTAGCAATGTATATTGCTCTTTCTGTTACCCCTCCCTGAATTCTTGTTTTTAGAATTCAAGACAGGTTTTTTGTTTTTGGTCTGTTTTTCCTGAGATACTCGTGTGTCAGTGGTCCCCTCTATCATGGCTATTTTTCACTTTACCTAATTTTGCTTCATTCGTCTACGTATTCTATCAATAAATGACGTGGCCTCTTGTAGATTGTCCATTCTAGAAGCAATTTCGAATGAAGCAGGGTCTAAATATTTGAACTTTTTAACAAAGGCCTTGACCATGAAAGTCGGTTCTTGATCAGATCCGATTTCCAGTACCATTCTATAAGCCTGTTCGAATTTCACTAAAAATACGAATGGATCCTCCTGTATGTGTGTTTTAAGGTTTTCTAACAATTCGACTGTTGGGGTAGACTCTCCTGTAGTAAAAAGAATTAACTGTCTCAGCCTATCTTCCTTTGTGTCATGGATCAGGTCATCGTGTTCGTTTGGCCTAGGTGTTGCTTGTAACCTTTTTGCCATGCGGGAGGAAAGCCATACCCTGAATATCTTATTTCTCTGTTCATTTGACAGATTATATTTATCCGAATGTGACTCAAAAATGTCTGCATTATGGAAGGCGTCCATTTTATCATCATATTTCATAGTATCATAGTATCATAGTTTTTAAGGTTGAAGGGAGACTCTAAGTCCATCTAGTTCAACCCGTAGCCTAACATGTTGATCCAGAGGAAGGCAAAAAAAACCCAATGTGGCAAACAAGTTCCAATGGGGAAAAAATTTCCTTCCTGACTCCACATCCGGCAATCAGACTAGTTCCCTGGATCAATACCCTGTCATAAAATCTAATATACATAACTGGTAATATTAAATTTTTCAAGAAAGGTATCCAGGCTCTGCTTAAATGTTAGTAGTGAATCACTCATTACAACATCATGCGGCAGAGAGTTCCATAGTCTCACTGCTCGTACAGTAAAGAATCCTCGTCTGTGATTATGCTTAAACCTTCTTTCCTCAAGACGTAGCGGATGCCCCCGTGTTCCAGTCGCAGGCCTAGGTGTAAAAAGATCTTTGGAAAGGTCTCTGTACTGTCCCCTCATATATTTATACATTGTGATTAGATCCCCCCTAAGCCTTCGTTTTTCCAAACTAAATAACCCCAAGTTTAATAACCTGTCTTGGTATTGCAGCCCACCCATTCCTCTAATAATCTTGGTGGCTCTTCTCTGCACCCTCTCCAGTTCAGCTATGTCCTTCTTATATATCGGTGACCAGAATTGTACACAGTATTCTAAGTGCGGTCGCACTAGTGACTTGTACAGAGGTAGAACTATATTTTTTTTCATGAACACTGATACCTCTTTTAATACATCCCATTATTTTATTAGCCCTGGCAGCAGCTGCCTGACACTGTCCACTAAAGTGAAGTTTACCATCCACCCATACACCCAAGTCTTTTTCTGTGTCTGTTTTACCCAGTGTTCTACAATTAAGTACATAATCATAAATGTTATTTCCTCTACCCAAGTGCATGACCTTACATTTATCTACATTAAACTTCAATTGCCACTTCTCAGCCCAATCCTCCAATTTACATAAATCTCCCTGTAATATAAAATTATCCTCCTCTGTATTGATTACTCTGCAGAGTTTAGTATCATCTGCAAATATTGAAATTCTACTCCGCATGCCCCCAACAAGGTCATTTATAAATATGTTGAAAAGAAGCGGGCCCAATACTGACCCCTGTGGTACCCCACTATGAACTGAGACCCAGTCCGAGTACGTACCATTAATAACCACCCTTTGTTTCCTATCACTGAGCCAGTTTTTAACCCAGTTACACATATTTTCCCCTATCCCCATTATTCTCATTTTATGTACCAACCTTTTGTGTGGCACCGTATCAAAAGCTTTTGAAAAGTCCATATACACAACATCCACTGCATTTCCCTGGTCCAGGCTTGAACTTACCTCTTCATAGAGGCTGATCAAATTAGTTTGACAGGATCGATCCCTCATAAACCCATGTTGATACTCTGTCATAAAGTTATTTTTCTTGAGATACTCCAGTATAGCATCTCTCAAGAAACCCTCAAGGATTTTACCAACCGTAGAGGTTAAACTTACCGGCCTATAATTTCCCGGCTCAGTTTTTGTCCCCTTTTTGAATATTGGCACCACATTTGCTATGCGCCAGTCCTGCGGTACCGACCCTGTTATTAAGGAATCTGAGAAGATTAAAAATAATGGTCTATCTATCACAGAACTCAATTCCTGTAGTACTCTGGGGTGTATGCCATCCGGGCCCGGAGATTTGTCAACCTTAGTGATTTCGAGGCGGCGGCGTACTTCCTGCTGGGTTAAGCAGGTAATATTCAAGGGTGAATTTATGGTATCACTGGTCATGTCATCTGCCATGGCATTTTCTTGTATAAAAACCGTAGAAAAAAAGTCATTCAGCAGGTTGGCTTTACCCTCATCCCCTTCCACCATTTCGCCAAGACTATTTTTAAGGGGGCCAACACTATCGCTTTTCAGTTTTTTACTGTTTATGTAGTTAAAGAATATTTTAGGATTATTTTTACTTTCTCTCGCAATGAGTCTCTCTGTCTCAAACTTAGCTAACTTAATTTGCTTTTTACATATTTTATTTAATTTTCTATAATTATATAATGCCTCATCACTACCTACCCTCTTTAATTCTTTTAAGGCTTTCTGTTTTTCTTTTATTGCTTCCCTTACAGCTCTATTTAGCCATAGGGGTTTCCTCCTATTTCTAGCATGTTTGTTCCCATAGGGTATATTTTCTGCACAAGCCCTATTCAGGATGCTCATAAAAGTCTCCCATTTGCTTTGTGTACTTTTATTACTTAGTACATCATCCCAGTTTATTGCACTAAGATCATCTCTCAACCGTTTAAAATTTGCTTTCCTGAAGTTTAGTGTCCTTGTAGCCCCTCTACTAGACATCTTACGAAAGAATACATGAAAACTTATTATTTTGTGATCACTATTCCCCAAGTAACCCCCAACTTGTATATTTGATATGCGGTCTGGCCTATTGGTTAGTACAAGGTCTAGTAGTGCTCCCCCTCTTGTGGGGTCCTGTACCATTTGTGAAAGGTAATTATCTTTCATTGTTATCAAAAATCTATTTCCTTTGCTGGAACTGCAAGTTTCTGTTCCCCAATTTATATCAGGATAGTTAAAGTCCCCCATAATAATTACCTCTCCGAGACTCGCTGCATTATCAATTTGCTTTATGAGGAGATTCTCTACCTCTTCCATAATATTCGGCGTCTTATAACACACCCCTATCAGTATTTTATTATTCATTCTCCCCCCCCTTATCTCCACCCATAGGGACTCTACATTCTCAGTACCCTCACATATGTTGTCACGCAGGATAGGTTTTAAGGATGATTTTACATATAGACACACACCTCCCCCTCGCTTATTTGTACGGTCATTCCTGAATAGGCTATAACCCTGTAAATTAACAGCCCAGTCATAGCTCTCATCCAGCCATGTCTCTGATATCCCCACTATATCATAATTTTCTTCCAACAATATTAATTCTAATTCCTCCACCTTATTTGTGAGGCTTCGGGCATTAGTGTACATGCACGTTACGTATGACTCTGTACCTGTATTCCTGCTTACTGTATTAACTGTCCTAACCCTTCCCCCCGTACCACCCCCAATTTCATTACTTGTGCCCTGGTCACTATCTGCACTACATTCCACTTCTATAAAGTGAATACCCTCGCCCCCCATTCCTAGTTTAAACACTCCTCCAACCTTCTAGCCATTTTCTGCCCCAGCAGAGCTGCACCTTCCCCATTAAGATGCAGCCCATCCCTAGCATAGAATCTGTAGCCAACTGAAAAGTCGGCCCAATTCTCCAGGAACCCAAAACCCTCTTTCCTACACCAATATATTTGGGTATGTCTTTAATGATTTTCATTAATTGGTCATGGATTTTAATGTTAAGACGGGCTGCCTTGTCATGTAACTTCTTTTTCCGCAGGTCCTCCTCATTTAGACTCTCGTCAGCAGCTGTGTCCAGCCATTCCGGAATGTCGGAACCTGAGGCATGTGCTGCTGAGGCGTCTTTCGTGTTCTGTCTCGTATTAACAGATACATATTTAATATCTTTCCGTAATTTTGATATTAAATCTGCTCTTGTTTCCAACTGATCCTGCAGATGTTCGATATGTTCTGCTAATATTGAACAATTTGGACAATCTGTTGTTTCTGCATCTGTGATGTGGGTATCTGTTGTATTGGGTGTATCTGTCACCATTCAGATGGTATGTGCTGATTGCTGTGCCCCACCCCACCCACCATGGAGTTGTAAGTGTATATGTGACGCCCTGGGCAAGCCAGGGGTCACAGGTCATCACACCACCACACCCTACATCCCAGTTAGGAACACCAAAGCTACTCAAATCCTTGTTGCCTTCCTCCAGGGGCTGATGTTCACACCAGGGGGTGGGCCAGGCGGTTGGCTCCGCCCACCGAGGAGTACACAGCCCTGGAGGCGGAAAGAACCAGTCAGTCAGCTCAGGGAAGAGCTTGAGAACAGAGAACAGTGAGGGAAGTGAAAGTAGAAGGAAGTGGTAGAGGAGCTAAGGGAAAGTGAAGTGGTAGTGGAGCAAAGAAGAAAAGGAGCAAAAGTGAGCGTAGAAAGACCTGAAGTTAGTCCAGCTAAGTGCAGGACAGAGTCAGCAAGGTCAGCAACAGCGGTGATCGTCTGGAGGGGGACTGCTCGGAGGTTGCTGGAAGGACCGCGGACGAGTAGTGGCCCGGTGGTCTGGAGCAGTATACGAAGGACAGTCAGCACCAGGGCAGGGGCCTCTCGGACCCCGGCAAGGCTAGGAGTCGCCATAATTTGCCGAATCCGTCAGTGAAGGGGACGTCGATCCCCCAACAACCAAGTCCTGACTGAAGGCAACAGTCCAACCATTGAGGAGAAACACCGCCACCGCCAGGGCACCAGTTTCTCAGGGCCAGTGCCTGCGGGCAAAGTAGGGCTCCTCCGGCCCATATCCAAGCCGGGGAGCGGGTTACCGGTGGGAACCCATCGCTACCAACACAGAAACACTAGGTGCAGGTCAAAGGGACATCACCGTTACCTACTGGGAGAGCAAGTGCAGCCGTCCGTGGGAACCGTCTTTCCAGCCGTGTGGTTTACCGTAAAACTGTGTCAACGTCTCAGGCTGAGTGAGTACCACAGTGCCGCAAGGCACAGCGCTGCCCCCACGTCCCTGCGCCCACCAGGCCCTGCACCTTCTACACCATCACTGGGCCCCGGGATCACCAACCCCTACCCACGGAGGGGCAACACAACACCTGGCTGCTCCGCATCACCACTCCCGGGATCCCCATATTGAGCAGCGGTGGTGCTACAAATCACCACAACCGTGGGTGGCGTCACGGACAATAAACCATCCCCACACCCAACAACCCCCTTTCACTCATGGGCGAGGAGCGCCGCTAGAGTCCCCGGGATCCGGCCCACCGAGCAGCAGCAGGCCGCAGCAGCCGCGGCAGCCGGACCCGAGCAGCAGTGGGAGAGCGCGGCGTCCCCTCCTCCGCCCGCGACATATACCATACCCAATACATTTTGTATCTTTTTCTGCAACCGTTTCACAGTAAAAAACTTCTTATCTAACTTAGCATTCTCAATTTCACATTGCAGGTACAGATTTGACCATAACTGTGCGTCAGTATGTGTATGGTCAAATAAATACTCCACATGACTTTGTCTAGAATAATCATGAATGAAATCCACATTTCACCAATATGTGATGCGTTGTCCTGGAATGACTCCAATCGTCTATGGGTCGATCGTCCTGGAATGGCTCCAATCGTCTATGGGTCGATGGTCCTCTGTGTCCTAGAAGGATTACCCTGGGGATCTCCTGGATTGGAAGTCCTCTGATGTCCGTCAAGGCCCGACACATACGACCTCCGTGCAGCTTGTCACGTCAAACCTCTCCAAGGTTCCGTGATGTAGACACAGTGTACGTCTTTTCCTGCAGTCTTTGGAAAGATATTTTACTCACTGACCCCCCTTATCGGACAAAAGGCAGGGAATGACGTAAGAAAAAAAGTCCCGCAGCAAGAAAAGGTAGTGTGAAAAAAATCACCACGCACAGAAAACAGCTGTGCCTCTCAATCATTCAGGCTGATGCTCGCCAAATATGTTAAAAATACGGTTGACGTGACATATGCTAAGCCAGTATATTAATGATTGGAGAGAAATAGGTGCAAAAACATATGTGGATTTATTCAATAAAAGTTAAAGTCATTACAGAAAAATAATGTCTTGGCTTTAGTTAGTGAAAAGAAATAGATAAGATAGAGAAAAAGAGAGTTCATTTGTCTTACATAGCTGTGATGTTGTGATGAGCCGTTGTCTCTCTGGATCGTCAGGGTGAGAATGGTCCCATTCTTCTAACCCTTTGAAGTGTGGTCTGCTTTTATAATTCAAACCCCACCCCCTGATTCTCCTTATCTCTTTACATGGTCTTTCAAGAACTAACTATCATTTTTAGTTATGCATTATGTCATATCACGTGATTCATAATTTTGCAGAATAAGTGGCCTGCGCAGTGGAGACTTGTAAAACTAAACCACTTTACCATAGAATGTAGAATATATAGAACTCTTTTGAAGCTCGCTGACCCTTTGACCTTAGTGTAACACTAAGAAGACTCTCAATGCTAATTTCAGGTCTTTGCTCAAATTCCAGATAGAATATAGCACTACGCTGTCAGCTTTGATGAACAATGTCAGATGGCTTTGGTTCTACCATGTCAGATATCTCTAGCTAGAAATTTCAACTCACAGGCTCTCTTAAAGGGATGGGCAAAATACACACATTATATGAATGTATGTATTCAAGTTTATGAATCAAATCTCCATAAACTCACTATTTTACACTTTCTCCCTCACCTTCAAGGGCGGCATGTTCTGGCCATGTCGTACAACCAGTCCACAGTCTCCTATGTCAACCACCATGGGGGCACAAGATCCCCATCCCTCATGCAGATGTCTTACAGACTGTTTCTCTGGGCGGAGCAACATCTTCTCTTCCTCTCAGCTCTCCACATTAAGGGTCATTTCAATGTCACGGCAGATTAACTCAGCCGCTATCACCTGCGGTAACGAGAATGGTCCTTGAATCCTCGGGTCTTTCAACAGATAGTGACTCTCTGGGGCATGCCACAGATAGACCTTTTTGCCACCAGACTGAACAGGCAGGTAGTGCAGTTCTGTTTGCTAAGCCCATCGGACCAGCCCTTCGCCGTAGATGCACTACAGGTTCCATGGACCTTCAGACTAGCTTATGCGTTTCCTCCAATTATCATGCTGCCGACCGTTCTGCAAAACATCAGGGAGGACCGCGCGGGGGTACTTCTTATCGCCCCCTTCTGGCCCAAAAGGCCATGGTTTTCTCTCCTGATGGCGATGTCGGTCACGGATCCCTGGGTTCTGCCGGAGGTTCCGGACCTGTTAGTACAGGGACCAGTATTCCACGCACAAGCGAAAGGATTCCATTTAACAGCTTGGAATTTGAAAGGTCACTATTGAGGAGCAAAGGTTTTTCCCCTGACCTTATTTCTACGTTGTTGAAAAGTCGTAAACCAGTTACCACCAGAATATACGGGAGAGTGTGGCAAAAATTCCTGCAGTTCTCTAATTGTCCCCTGGGTCCGGAGGCCCCTATTGAGTGCATTTTGGAATTCCTACAAAAGGGGTTTGATCTGGGGTTAGCTGTGAACACTCTCAAGGTTCATGTCTCTGCCTTGGGGGCCCTGTACAATTGTAACCTGGTGGCCAACAAGTGGATTAAGCGGTTTATTATGGCTAGTGGTAGGGCTAAGGGGTACTTTGCACACTACGACATCGCAAGCCGATGCTGGGATGCCGTGCGCGATAGTTCCCGCCCCCGTCGCTGCAGCGATATCTTGTGATTGCTGCCGTAGCGAACATTATCGCTACGGCAGCTTCACATGCACTTACCTGCCCTGCGACCCGCCTCCTTCCTAAGGGGGCGGGTCGTGCGGCGTCACAGCAACGGCAGGCGGCCAATAGAAGCAGAGGGGCAGAGATGAGCGAGACGTAAACATCCCGTCCACCTCGTTCCTTCCGCATAGCCGGTGGAGGCAGGTAAGGTGATATTCCTCGCTCCTACGGCTTCACACACAGCGATGTGTGCTGCCTGCTGAAACGAGGAATAACATCATACTGTCGCTGCTGCGAAATTATGGAAATGTCGGACCATACACCGATCATACGATAACGACGCTTTTGCGCTCGTTAATCGTATGTAAAAGGATTCACATACTGCGATGTCGACAGCGACGCCGGATGTGCGTCACTTTCGATTTGACCCCACCGACATCGCACCTGCGATGTCGTAGTGTGCAAAGTTCCCCTAAGCCAGTGGTTATACCAAAGGTTCCTCCGTGAGACCTGAACTTAGTCTTGGATGCCCTCACGGGACCCCCCTTTGAGCCCCTGACAGAGCTTTCCCTGAAGTTGCTTACCCTAAAATCCATATTGTTAGTCACGTTAACCTCAGCACGGTGGATCAGTGATTTACAGGCCCTATCCGTTGTGCAGCCTTACACTCAGGTCCTTGAGGATAGTCATCTTGCGACCAGACCCAGCGTATCTCCCAAAAGTCGCATCTCATTTTCATAGAACGCAAGAGATAGTCCTGCCCTCCTTCTGCAGCCATCCTACTAGTGAAGGGGAACGTAGATTTCACACCCTAGATGTGCGCAGGGCCCTCCTACACTATATTTCAGTGACGCGGGCAGTGAGGAAGACACAGTCATTATTCATCTCCTTTCAGGGTAGTACAAAGGGTCAGGGGGTGTCAAAGAGTACTATTGCTAGGTGGATTAGGGAGGCCATTACTTTAGCCTACTCCTCTAGTGGAGCGCCCGTTTCGGAGAACATTCAGGCCCATTCCACCAGAGCGGTGTCTACCTCCTGGGCTGAACGTGCGCAGATATCTATTGAACAAATTTGTGGGGCCGCTACCTGGACCTCACAGTCTACTTTTTTTCCGGCACCATCGGTTAGACCTATCCTCCTCGGCTGCTCTTTCGTTTGGTAGACGGGTGCTTGAGGCGGTGGTCCCTCCCTAAATAGGTTTCTCTGGAAATCTCTCACGTGGTGCTGTCATGGGTGAGGGGAAAACACCACGGTTACTTACCGGTAGCCGGTTTTTCCAGAACCCATGACAGCACCCATATAATCCCTCCCTTTCTCATCGTTGGTGTGCACTTCTAGGTGTGTTTGTGTGTGTTTAGTGGTGATGGAGTAAGTTCTAACGATTGTTGGAAGTCCTCTCATTCTCGGTAATCAACTGACGAAGGGGAGAGGTACCGCCCTTTTATTCAGAATGGTTTCCAGTCCTCGCTGGGCAGATCCCTCTCTCTCACGTGGTGCTGTCATGGGTTCTGGAAAAAAAAACGGCTACCGGTAAGTAACCGTGGTGTATTTGCTTACCCATTTAAATTCACAATTGTCCCTACAGGAAGTTAACGTGCCCACCAGAATATAACAGAACCCTCCTTTTGGCAAATAACTGCAGTTTACTGTTTATTGTGTAACCTTCCTGAAAAACTCCATTTTTCTTTGTTGTTTACGTAGTCCTTTTGGAGTGGTCTATAATGTTTTTTTTATATCCTCTTGTAGGAACTATGGAAATGCTTGTATTAATAACTTTAAGATAAGTAGACCTCTCGACTCCTACCTAACAACCAATATGTATTCTGTTCCTCAACTAGAGAAACTAATACGATTAGGGAACTATATTGAATAGATAGACAGGGAAATAGACAGACGGGGAAAGAGACAGACGTAGCACATTACTTGGCTAATTTAGTTAAATCTGTGTGGAATATCTGTGGTGTTGAAATATATGTTGTGAAATGCTTCTATTAGCTTAGTTTTTGCCTTTTAATAATTACATTTCTATCTATTTGTTTTGTGTTTTTTGTGTGCAGAATAGTTTTTTGTTAATACATTCTATTCTGTTAACAGTTATCAACCTGGGCAGTACAGAGATACATACACACATACACATACACATACACATACACATACACATACACACACTGAGGTAAATCCTGAAGAGGCGTCTCCAGTATATATGTAGTGTAATAGATATATTTTTCCCTTCACCACGACAGCGCCACCAGAAAGAGATAGGTCCGCCCATCTTAGGACAGGAAACCCACTGAAATAAAAGGGCGGCTCCTCTCTCTCGCATCAGTTTCGGTTTCCTGTCCCAGGATGGGAGCCCCAGAAGAACAGTGGCACTGCTACAGTGAAGGCGGCAGATCCTAGGGCTGTGTGGAGTCTCTAGATCCTCAGCCCTGGGAGTTTCCTAGGAGTCCTCCTCGATGAGGACAGGTGTTGGGGGTATAGCGACCCTGACACATGCGGTTCTGGTTCGGTGCCCGGCGGCTGTCCGTCCCAGAGCTGCTGCTTCCTTCCTGGCTTGTGTCCCTGCTCGGTGGTTGTTCGGGCAGGTGGTTCGCATGGAAGCAGGGAGGTACTTGGGGCATTTCCTCCAGCGGTCCTGGCTCAGCGCCCGGCGGCTGTCCCTTCCAGAGACACCGCTTCCTTCCTGGCTAGTGTCCCTGCTCGGCGGCTGTTCCGGTTTTGGTTCGCACAGCAGCATAGAGGAAAGTGGCTCTGTGTGTACCCCAGTGGTCTGGACTCGGCGGCTGTCCCTCGCAGAGACGCTGCTTCCCGCCCGGCTTCGGTCCCTGCTCAGGCGCCCGGCGGCTGTTGCGGCAGGTGGGTCTGCCTGCAGCGCGGAGTTAGCGTACCTGTCTTTTTCAGGGTCTTGGCTCTGTGCCCAGCGGCAGGCTTCCTCCCCAGCTCGTGTCCTGGTTTGGCGCCCGGCGGCTTCCCCAGCAGCGGTACGCATGGCCGCAGATTCTTCCTGCCGGGGGAGGGTCGGCACGTCAGAGGTGTGCATCGCCTCTGTGCATGCGCGGTGGGCAGCAAGATGGCGCTGCCCACCGCTAACTCCTCACAGAACTGTATGAAGGGGAGGAATCGCAGGCAGCAGGGGGAGAAAAAACAAAAAAAAACAAACACACTAACCTGCGTTCCTGCCTGGTGGCGGTCCCTGTGGGAATCGCTCTGTCTCTCTGAGCTGTGTCCCTGTTCGGCGCCCGGCGGCGGTCCCTGCAGGGGACCATGCTGGTCGGCTACGGTCAGGTTCCGTATACTGGGGTGGAAGTGCTGTCCGCTGATGCCGGACGTTGCCTCGGCACATGCGCGGTAACCAGCAAGATGGCGCTGCCCACCGCTCCTGCCTCCCTGGACTGCGGGTGGGGTGTGGCGTCTTGGCTGCTTGTTCCCGTCCTCCGTATCTACCATGGAGGAGCGTTGGGTGAAGACCCTGGAGCAGCGGGGGCGGACGCAGTCGTAGTACCGCGGAGTCGATCCGGCACGCAGGAGTTCCTCAGTAGTCACTCATTCTACTGAGCTGCAGAGGGTTAGTGGTCCCTGTTTTTGTTTTTATCAGTGGGGATTTCTCTCCCTGTGGAGCTGCCGAGGCAGAAGAGGAGCAAACACTGCCAGTAGAGGTTCTCCATTCTATGTATTCCCCTTTCCTCTGCAAGCTGGGGGACATTGTGCAATTCCTGCCTCCGAAGGCCAATAGCTGAGGATCCAGGCCTGGCCTCTCGTGATATGAGCGGAAGTCAGGGAGTCCCTGGAAGGGGTGTCCCGGCGGGTCATTCCAACAGCCTTTGGCAAACCTCGTAGATAGGAAGGGGGCCTGCAGGGTCTCTTTAGGGACCTCGGATCATCCTCCCTGTCCTCTTCACCTCCTTCGGCTTCTGTGGCGCCCTGGACTAGCCAGGTCATCACAGGTAACACACACACCCCCACCCCCACTAGACAGTAACATTAGCCAAACACAAAATCCTTGTTGCCTCCCTCCAGGGTCTGATGTCCACACCAGGTGGGGCGGAGCCAAGCGGTTGGCCCCACCCACCGAGGAGTTCACAGGCCTGGAGGCGGGAAAAGTGACAGTACAGTTGAGTTCAGGAGTTGAGTAGAGGAGGTTGAAGTGAGAAGAGTAAAGTGGAGAGTGTCTGGGTTTGTGGCCCAGGCACTGACAACAAGGTTGGCAGATGGTAGTGGCCGTCTGCAGGAGTGGTGAATCGACGCGGAACCGTAGGACCGGGGTCGGGCGGTAGCCCGCCGGTACTGACCGGGGAGCGAAGTGAAGCCAGCACACACAGGCAGGGCCATCGGACCCCGACTAGCCTTGGAGTCGCCGTCAACAGTCAAATCCGAATGTGACAGGAACCCCAGGGGTTTCCTAATAGCCAAAGACCTGTTAGAAGGCAACCGTCCGCACCGTGAGGGTATACAGCTACCGCCTAAGGCTAGAGACCCAAGGGCCAGCGCCTGCGGGCAAACTGGCTCCTCCGGTATCCATACACCAGGGAGCGGACTACCGTTGGGGATCCATCGTAGTCAAGACAGTACACAAAAGGTGCAGGGAAAGACAGCCGCCATCACCTGTCCGAGGAGAGCCACAGCAGCCGGCTGCGGGACCCGTCCATCCAGCAGTTTGGTTTACCGGAGACTTTGTGCATCTGTTGCTGAGTGAGTACACCAGTGCCATCCGGCACCGCGCCACGCTGTCCCTGCACCTCACCTACCCTGCCTCCCCGTTACACCACCGGGCCACGGGACCACCAACCCCTACCCACGGAGGGGAAAAACAACATCCCAGCTGCTCCCTACCATCGCTCCCGGGATCCCCGTCACCAACAGCGGTGGTGCCCACCTTCACCACGACCCGTGGGTGGCGTCACGAACTAAATCCCCAAAACAAACCAACCACCCTCTTCACTCACGGGCGAGGAGTGCCGCTCGGGTCCCCGGGTTCGACCCACCGCTCGAGCCACCGAGCAGCAGCAGCGCCGGACCCGAACGTTAGCGAGCGCAGCGGCGCCCCACCACCCGCGACAACTTGGCGTCACGAAGAGGATCTAACCCCTCTACTTACCAGAATTTCCAAATAATTAAAATGACCCAAATTCTCATGAAACATTAAATTCTTTATTTTATTAGACAAACACACAAGAAAAATATTAAAAAGATGGATAATGATATAAAAATATCCTGGGTTCAACAAGTGTTAATTTTTCTTTTTTTTAAAT
This sequence comes from Anomaloglossus baeobatrachus, assembly GCF_048569485.1. Taxonomy (NCBI): domain Eukaryota; kingdom Metazoa; phylum Chordata; class Amphibia; order Anura; family Aromobatidae; genus Anomaloglossus; species Anomaloglossus baeobatrachus. The sequence continues at coordinate 144,027,971 of NC_134364.1, read as the reverse complement.
ATTGTACATGATAAATTCATACAGGTTCATCACACACAATTTTTTGAACAAATTCCTGTACATATGTTTCTGTGAGGCTGGTCTCTTTTAAAAGTATTCAACCCCTAATCCGTCCGCATCGAGGTCAGTTATAATATATAATTTGTGATCTATAGGAAAGTGCTAGTGCATTAGCATACAGCTAAAAATAAATAATTTGAGAGACCAAAGATACATGAGATGAATGAGGGGTTGAATAGTTTTGTTTAGGGGTAGAAATAATCTGCTTATTCCAATGAGTCTATGCAGTTATTATTTATAAGGCAAGCCATAAAAACTGCATCAGAAAAAATTCTCTATAAGCACTCACGTTGTCACATGAATTGCTGAAAACAATTGCTCAATATACCTATGTATCTACTGTATATTAAGAGTTAACAGAGCAAAATTCAATCTGTTATATGATTAACAGGAATAATATCACATCAGCATGTTACCAGGCAGGCCACATAACATCATGAACACTGATGTGTTTATGATTCAATAATTTTTATTAGGTTTTCAAAGTTTATACATAAAACAGTTCTAACAAAAACAATAAAACAAAGTGCTGTATAGCATTACTTCATGCTATATCAAACAAATAATATACAGTAAACATATACAAAAGGAGAAACAAACAAATAACATTGGTAAAAACTATGACATACAGTCGGATTAAGTATTTACAAAGTATGATATTCAAATAATATGTCAGGAGATAGATGTAAACAAACAATTTTCTTGTTAAACTAATTAAATAAGTATAGTGTATTACGTTTATACAAGAATTATAACTAGATTAGATTTAAAATTTTATGTATTGTTGTTAATAAAGTCAGTCCATGGGTCCCATTTTTTATGAAATCTGTTCCAAGAGTTATTAATTAGGGCATGCTTCTCTTCATAGAACTTATGAAGGGATATTTTTTCTATTAGATCGTAAATATTTGGAATTTTATTGGATTTCCAACGTGCCGCCAATTCGATTTTGGTAACTAGAAGGATATGAATTACGATGGCCCTGTATTTTATGTTTATTGTATCCGAATCTATCGATAAGAGAGCTAATTGTGGGGTTAGACTTATTTTTGAGTGCATTATCAGATTTATTATTTTAGACACTTTCTGCCATAAGCTTCTGATTTTAGGACAGCTCCAAAAAATATGAACAATGTCACCTTTTGTATCACAACCTCTCCAGCATGTTGGTTTTTGGCTTGGGAATATTTTAGCTACTTTGTCCGGAGTGAAATACCATCTGGTATAAATCTTATAATAAGCTTCATGTAATGTAGCGCAGATATTGGAAAGGTATGTGTTTTTAAGAGCTTTATCCCATTGGTCTTGGGTGAATTCTACTTTCAAGTCCTTTTCCCAACTGGATATGTGTATCATTTTTCTTGTGGGGAGTTCAGAATTGTAGGCATGATAGATGTTCTTATGACTCCATATTAGTTTGTTATTTGGGTTGTTTATCAATTTAAGTATGAATTTGTTTATTTTACATTTGGGTTCTACAAGTTTCCGGATGATTTTCCTTATTTCTAGGAAGAAGTAAAGATCTTTATCTGGTATATTGTTTTGTAGTTTAAGTTGTAAGAATGAGGTGAAGTTTGTACCATCGTATATATTTTTTATGTATTTTATCCCTGACTGGACCCATCTATCTACTGTCTCGGTATTGTTCGACAAATCTATATTTTTTATCTCAGTATTTTTAAAGACTTCAAAAGTCATTTTGTCTTTGGAGATTCTTGAAATCTTTTCCCAGGAAGTAAATGCAGCATTAATAGTGCTGCTATCATAGGTATTTGATTTTCGTCCTCCAAAGCTTAGTAACTGTTCCAGTAAAGGAGAGCGGAAAGAATTATTTCCTGATAATATTAGTTCCAAGTTAACCCAAGATGGAGTATTTTCATTTTTTAATAACCAATTGTTGGTTTGTTTTAATAAATTTGAGTAATAATATGCTTGTATATTAGGAAGGCCGTATCCTCCATTAATTTTATTTTTGAATAATGTATTTTTGGCCACCCTTGCTTTACTATTATTCCAGACATATTTGTTGATCAATTTTTGCAATTTGACTAGGAATTCGTCTGGGATGATGATAGGTAGACATCTAATTGTATATAAAATTTTGGGTAGAATAAACATCTTAGCTACCAATATTCTACCAAGCCAAGTCGTTTCGGTTTTGTTGTATGTTGCAAAGTCTTTTTCAATCTGAGATAAGAGTTTATTCATGTTGAGGATTAAGGTGCTTTTAATATCTTTTGTGAAAGTAATACCTAAGTATTCGATAGCGTCTGTAACCCATTCATAATTAACATTATTTCTAAGATTTTCTTGTGCAGTTGGGATGAGGTTAAGAGCTAGCATTTTTGACTTTTTCTCATTAATTTTAAAGTTTGAAACAATGGAGAATTCTTTCAAAATGTTGTTTATTTCATTGATGGAGTTTACTGGGTCGCTAAGAGTCATAATTACATCGTCCGCAAAAAGACTTATTTTAAAGTTTTCTTTCCCTATGGAAATACCTTTAATTTTTTCATTTGACCTGACACATTCTGCCAAAGGTTCCATAATCAGGGCAAAAAGTAGCGGTGATAAAGGACATCCCTGACGAGTTCCATTGGTTATCATAAAAGTTTTTGAAGAGTGGTTATCTGATTTAATTGTAACTGAGGGGCAGGAATAAAGCGCCATGATGGCGTTAATGGATGTGTTGTCAAAGCCAAATTTTTTCAGGGTGTTTTCCAAGAATTCCCACCCCACTCTATCAAATGCTTTCTCAGCGTCAAGCGATAAAAGTAGGGTGGGTGTTCTAGATTTTTTAGCGTATTCAAGAATGTTTAGTAATCTTCTAGTACCGTCTGATGCTTGCCTATTTTTAACAAATCCTAGTTGGTCTTGATGGATCAATGATGGGAGAATTTCTTTTAAACACTGATGTGTTTAGAGTAATGCTACTCAAGCAGGTATATTAAGGGTTAACAGAGCAAGATTTAATCTTGTTGCAGGAGTTAGATTTCATCAGTGTGTTACTAGACAAGCCGCATAACATTAAGCCATATATACTGGTGTGGTCACAGCAATACTTATCAAGCAGGTACAAGGATCAAATCAACATTGTGTCAAATAGGTCATACAGAGCGGTGATGAACCAAAGCATAAATATAGATCTTACATAAGCAACCCAAGATCCCCCTTAACGATCGTTTCGTCTCTTCCTCAGAAAGGGTGAAGTCTGGTAAGGCACACAGTCTATTTAAGTAACAGCTGTCCAATGACACACAGATTACTGATAGCAGCGGCTGTGTAGCGCTTATCATGGAAGGCAGGAGAGTTCAAAGCACCTGGGTCAGCATCCTGCAGCCATGGAAACGCCCTCTGGTAAGCCATGGAGCGAGTCCAGGAAGCACATAAGGACGCCTCACCATGGAAACCAGAGGATTTTTTTATACTTAGCAGTTAACCATAGGAATGCCAGTTATATCAGTGAATCTGAATAGATCCATGGTATGAAGTAAATTTATATGGATTAATGCAATGCAGCCCACATAAAACGGACTCTATTCATATAAAGATTTAATAGTGACATATAATAATGTGATTTTTATAAATTAAATACAATAAAGTCTAACTGAAACAGACTCATCCATGGATCTAGACTATATATGTGTATATAAAGAAATGTGACAGTGATAAAGAAAAAGTGACGGTGCAAAGGTGCAAGGTGAGCAAAAAAAGTGTAGTGAATAAGACAAATAGTGAATAAATATTATACTTACTTATGCAAATTCATTCAATTTCTAAAAGACAAAATTTAGCTGGACATGGACAAACAAAAACAGAAAAAAATGTGCAAAATATGCAAAATTTACAAATACATGTGAAAAAATGTATATAAAAAGTGTATAAAAAATATATATTTTTTATATAAAAAAATATATCTATATTGTGACCCTAAAGACAAGAGACCACCTACACAGCCACATTGCACATTCCTAGATTACATAAAATTCTATAATTTCCCAAGGTGGGAGAATAGGGATGAGGGGAGGAACGGAGAGGGTGGTGAAAAGGGGGGGGGGGAGGGGGGAAAAAAAGGGGAGGGAATTGATGAAATTGGTTTCCAATGATTTCAATTTTCAAGAATCCAAAACGCGCTTAATTATTTCTTAGTCTCTCCATTAATTTCCTTTATACAATATCCAACTGTAAACACTACAATTCAAAACAAATAAAAAAAGATTAAAAACATAGATTATTAAAAACACAAACCACTACAAACATCAAATTTATTTTAAAAACAAAGTTTTGCAAAACCAAGAAATGGGGGGCTAGATATTAGTTCTATATTCTACAAGAAAGGAGCATAACTCAGAACTTCATTGAGACCTTTTGGACGTACCGTGTCTAATTTCCAAATCCAAAAAGCCTCCCGTTGTGCCAATAATTTCTTTAAATTTCCTCCTCTTTGGTTGAGGACAATCTGATCAATTCCCATCGCCTTTAGTAGTGTGGCATCGCATTGATGTTTTGCTTTGAAGTGACGAGGTATTGGTTTCAGCTCTGTACCTTCATCCGTCTTGGAAGCATTCAAAATATCGAGAACATGTTCTCTAATCCGTACCTTCAGCTTGCTGGATGTAAGTCCAATATAAATTAAATTGCATGGACAGGTTGCAAAATATACAACACCTTTGGTGTTGCATGTAATGTGTTGAGTAATGCGGAATTCTCTTTCTCCATTACTTGAGTGGAAGACCTCTGATCTTTTCATGTTAGGACACGCCAGACAATGTCCACAAGGATAAAAGCCCCATTTGGGTCCTCTGGTGCCAATGGGGTTCTGGTTCTCCTTTCCCTGATAGTAACTGTGGACCAACATGATTTTAAGATTTTTGGCTCGTCTGAATGTAATTGATGGATCATCAGGAATACACGTTCTCAATACTTCATCTTGGCTTAATAACGGCCAGAATCTCTTCATTACCTCTTTCATTTGCCACCAATCCTCATTATACTGTGAGATGAACCTCACTGGTTGTATCAGATTACTTTTTTTCTTCACTTTCAATAAGTCTGACCTCTTGGCCTGTGAGGCTCTCTGAAAGCTCTTCCTAATTGTTCTTCTGCTATAACCTCTCTCTCGGAATCTTATGAAGAGTTCCCGTGACTGTTGAAAGAATGAATCATCTTCTGAACAGTTTCTACAGAGTCTTAAAAATTGACCATATGGAATATTTTCCTTTAGTGAACGAGGATGAGCCGAAGAGAAATGGAGCAATGAGTTTACCGCAGTATCTTTGCGAAAATTCATGGTCTGAATACAACCATCTTTGTCTTTATAGATTTGTAGGTCCAGAAATTCAATTTTCTCCTGACTCATCTTGCTGGTCAATCTGATATTCCTATCATTCTGATTGACAGAGCAAATAAATTGGTCCAGGTCTCTTTTGTCTCCCTGCCAAATCAAAAAGATGTCATCAATGATTCTTGCCCACATCAATATTTTGTCAGAATTTTCAAAGGTATCACTGAGAAGGGACTCCCTTTCCCACAGCCCCAGGAACAGGTTAGCATAGGAGGGCGCAAAGGCCGCTCCCATGGCTGTCACCTGGAGCTGTAGGAAAAAGGACTCCCCAAACAGAAAGAAATTATGCGTCAGTGCATATTCCAATAGTGTAAGCAAGAATTCATTCAAATTACTGTCCAAGTTTCCCATGGATAAATAATATTGGACCGCCCGAATTCCATCATGATGTTCAATAGATGTATATAATGCTTCCACATCAAGGGTCGCCATCCACATATCATTTTCCAATTGGATACCTTCGATTCTCCTTAGAAAATCGGCCGAATCTTTGATGAATGACGGCAAGTCAGATACCAAAGGCTTCAAATGAAAATCCAAGAATTGGCACATTGGCTCACACAGGCTAGCATTGCTAGAAACAATGGGACGCCCAGATGGAGATATTCTGTTTTGTGTACCTGTAACAAATAGAGACAGGGAATCCGTGGATTTTGCACCGTCAGGAATTCCTTTTGTTCTTCCGTGATGATTCCATCTCTCAACGCGTTTTGCACCAGTCCCTGTAGTGACAAGGAAAATGATCGTAGAGGGTTAAATGTAAGTTTCCTGTAACAGTTATTATCCTTTAGTTGTCTTAAGGCTTCTTTAACATACATTGCACGTGGCCACAGGACCACGTTGCCCCCTTTGTCTGCGGGTTTTATCAGTATTTCTTTCATTCCCTTTAACTCGTCCAGCGCTGTTTTTAGATCCCTTGTTAAATTATTCATACTTCTCTTAATAGTTTTTTGGAAACCATCAGACACCAATTTTACAAATAAATCAATATTCGAGTACAGATTAGGTGATGGAAATTTAGTTGATTTTGGTTTGAACATCTTAATGTCATTACCTTCATTATGTTGATGTCCTTGAGAGTCCTCTAAATCTTCCAATTCCGTCAGTGTCTGGATGGCCTCACGTTCTCTGAGACTCCAATTTTCCTCCCCCTGTTGAGTTTTACTGAACAATTTTTTAAAAACCAGCTTTCTTGCGAAAAGGTGCAAATCTTTTACCGCTATAAAAGGATCCAAACAAGAAGAAGGAGAAAAGGTTAGCCCCCAACTCAACACATCGATTTGACTTTCTGTTAGTACGATATCCGAAAGGTTAATTACCTGTAGTCTAGATGTTGTGTTAAATGAGGTTGTCCTTTTGTAATCTTGGTAGTAGGAGCCCTGAAAGGTACCCTTTCTCTTTCCTCTGCCGGAAATGAATTATTTGAATTATTTGGAATTTCTGATATTTAATGACCCTCAAAATAGTTTGATAAGTTGGAAATTAATCCCTCTACTTACCAGTAGAAGTGCGCCTTGTGATCTCCGCCGGCGGCGTCCGGCCGAAAATTTTGAAGCGCCACCATCTTTGGCGTGAAAATCTCCGGCTCGAGCGTCTTCTCCGAGCAGGGAAGGCGCGAAAGCAAAGCCCCGCCCCCAACAAGCGGGAGTGCTGAAGAGAACCAAGGGGGGGCGGGTGTGTGTCTGCCTAATGTAGCTGAGGGCTATAAAAGCGAGGATGCCAGGACCCTGCAAAACATACCCGGTTCCTGGAAGTCTGCCAACAAGCATGTCTGTACCGTCCGGTGATGCCGAAATTCCCGAGCCCACGCCAGGAACGGCGGCGTGGGTGGAAGCCCGGACAGCACAAATGTGCTGCCGCCTTCAAAACCATGTCCGGTTCTTGCTGGAGCGCTGGGTGGCCGAGATGGAGGAAGTGGCGGTGGCCGTGCGGAGACGCGAGGTGGAGGCAGTGTTGGAGGAGCAGGTAAGCGACCCACGCCCCTGTGTCCGAGAAGGACCGGCCGCTGCGGCTGAGGGGCCCGGCCTGCGCCCGCTCACCCTCCTGCCTCCCCGCCATCCATACCGGTTGGTTGCTGTTGCCCCTCCGCTCGGTCCGCTACCCCCAACACCGGTAGCGGAATCCAACCCGTCAGCCCTAGAGGACCGGCCTGGGGGCGTTGTTCGGGAATGGCCTGTATCCCTCCCGCTGTCATGGAAGACCCCGCGGGAAGTAGCCGTCTGTGACGAGAAGCCGTAGGCCCCGGAAGTGGCCACACTCGAGACCGTCCCGGCTCCGGCAGTCCGCCCGGCCGTGGAAGAACCGGCCACTGCGGGCCCGAAGGCCCAACCGATGAGGCCAGCTGTCCCTGAGTCCCACGCCTCGGCTGAGGCTGCGCCGGGCTGCCACTGCAAAGCAGCAGTTCAGGCCACGTCACCGCAGGACCCCCACAAGAGAGTACCGGTAGTGGCCGGTAGTGGCCGGTGTGGGTGCGGTTCAGCGGGGCCCAAACCGAGCACCCCTTACTGGGACAGGGAGCCCAGCTAGTTGGGTCGAGAAATCGCTACCAGGGAGCAGCAGAGGGCCGAAGTAATGGCGCGAGTGATTAAAGAAAAGGATGCACTCCGCCATGCCACCTTTCGGGTGCGGGGCCCGGTGTATGAAGGCCAAGTCCGGCAGTTTGACACGCAGAGGGGGTTCGGTTTCATCTACGAGCCGGGCCTGGAGGCCAAAGTGTTTGTGGCCCGCCGCGATGTAAACTCACACCTCCCCACGGGTCACCCAGGTCGCGATCTATTGCCTGGCGACCTGGTAACTTACACCCGCCACTGCAGGGAGAGGGGCTGGTTCGCCCTAGATGTTAAGCAAAGGGAGAGCCGCGGTGTGCAGATGTGGCCCCAGCCCCCTCCTCCACCGAGGCGTCCGGATATCGAGTTGGAGGAGGTCCTAGATGAGTGCGACCTCAAATAGTGGCAGCGGTCTACCGTTGCAACCAAGTTGTCCCCGTTGGGACCCTCAGCAGTTTGAATGAATGACAATAATCATCTGAAAGATCATCTGATTATCTACTGTGATTATTCCGGCCGTTGCCGACAAGTTGTCCCCGGAGGGACTCTATGTGTTTTTACCGCCCACATGAGAAACTGCTCATGAACAGGGCCGAGAACTAGCAGGCCACCCACGAACTTGTGGGCTTGTAAATAGTTTTGTGGGATGGAAACCATTGCCGCCTCCGGAGAGGCAGATTGGAGAAAGGGCCCGCAGCAGAGCAGGCTGGGACCCGGCCACCACAAGTACCGGTGGCCATCCTCCGGGGGTCAGGGGTCCCCCTTGGACGTGGGGTCCCCTGAAGTGACAGTCTGGTGCGAGTTACCGTACCCGTTCCCGCTCGGGCAGCCTGAACCTGGACTGGGGTCAAGGGGTGCTGCCCACTTCTTAGGGGCAGCATCAGGGCTAGGTTGCTTGGGTGGGAGAGCGGAAGACATCCGTCCATCCGTCATCATTAAAAATGTTTTCATGTGTAACGTTCAAGTGACCTGACAAAAATGCTTATGTTTATTGTGTTTACTGTTTACATGTTATTTATATTTTACAGTTTTGAAAAATAAAACCGGTGATGGACGGCCAGCCCGCGGACGGTCTGCATTTCACCAAGGGGGAATGTGGCGCCCTGGACTAGCCAGGTCATCACAGGTAACACACACACACACCCGCCCCCACTAGACAGTAACATTAGCCAAACACAAAATCCTTGTTGCCTCCCTCCAGGGTCTGATGTCCACACCAGGTGGGGCGGAGCCAAGTGGTTGGCCCCACCCACCGAGGAGTTTACAGGCCTGGAGGCGGGAAAAGTGACAGTACAGTTGAGTTCAAGAGTTGAGTGGAGGAGGTTGAAGTGAGAAAAGTGGAGAGTGTCTGGGTTTGTGGCCCAGGCACTGACAACAAGGTTGGCAGATGGTGGTGGCCGTCTGCAGGAGTGGTGAATTGACGCGGAACCGTAGGACCGGGGTCGGGCGGTGGCCCGCCGGTACCGACCGGGGAGCGAAGTGAAGCCAGCACACACAGGCAGGGCCATCGGACCCCGACTAGGCTTGGAGTCGCCGTCAACAGTCAAACCCGAGTGTGACAGGAACTCCAGGGGTTTCCTAACAACCAAAGACCCGTTAGAAGGCAACCGTCCGCACCGTGAGGGTATACAGCTACCGCTTAAGGCTAGAGACCCAAGGGCCAGCGCCTGCGGGCAAACGGGCTCCTCCGGTATCCATACACCGGGGAGCGGACTACCATTGGGGATCCATCGTAGTCAAGACAGTACACAAAGGTGCAGGGAAAGACAGCCGCCATCACCTGTCCGGGGAGAGACACAGCAGCCGGCTGCGGGACCCGTCCATCCAGCCATTTGGTTTACCGGAGATTTTGTGCATCTCTTGCTGAGTGAGTACACCCGTGCCATCTGGCACCGCGCGGCGCTGTCCCTGCAACCCTGCACCTCACCTACCCTACCTCCCTGTCACACCACCGGGCCCCGGGACCACCAACCTCTACCCACGGAGGGGGGAAACAACATCCCAGCTGCTCCCTACCATTGCTCCCGGGATCCCCGTCACCAGCAGCGGTGGTGCCCACCTTCACCACGACCCGTGGGTGGCGTCATGGACTAAATCCCCAAAACAAACCAACCACCATTTTCACTCACGGGCGAGGAGCGCCGCTCGGGTCCCTGGGTCCGGCCCACCGCTCGAGCCACCAAGCAACAGCAGCCGCAGCGCCGGACCCGAGCGTTAGCGAGCGCAGCGGCGCCCCGCCGCCCGCGACACTTCATCCCCTTCACTCAATAGGGGCAGGCCGGGCCTTCCGAGGGCCGATATTGATCACCATGGGTTGACGGTCAGGGCTGCAACAGGTCTGCCGGTGGTGGCAGGACCTGAAGCGCTGGAGGATCCCGGGTTCAGTGGAAGGGGACGGTTGAATCATCCTTACTTCCTATCCATAATGCGGTCATTAGCTTAGTGCATGGGCTTTTCGGAGGGCTTACCCTCCCTCTTTGTTCGGTAGACTTCTCCCTTCCTGGGAAGGTTTTTTCCCTAGGGAGTCCTTGTCCTCGGATCATTGTGACAGTCGCTGAGTCTTCTCTGCCGTTTTGTTAAGTGGACGGTTCCACCGGGGGTGCCCTTAGACCGGCAGTCCCTGGGTTCTGTATGGCCGGGTCTCTAAGGGCCTGGCTACAACAATTAGAAGTCCAAGTCACGGAAGTGGCACCTCGCGTTCAAATCCTCGATGCCCTCCCTCGGGCTCATGGAGCTGTGGCTTTTGGATGGCGACATCTGCTGCCATCTTACTGCAGTCAGCATAGGTCAGCTAGGAATTCCCTGGGGTGAAGGGATGGCCAAGAGCCTTCCAGTCCTTGTCTAGCTTATCTCCCATGCCTTGTGACGTAGACTATCTGTTGGGGCCGCTGCTTCAGCGAGATGCTGTTTACTGGAAGGGGGCAATCCTCCGCCCAAGATGGGTGGCTGGCTGGCTAGAGGACCAGGCTTCCTGTTGACCCTTCTAGGAAAGTTTGGAGGAAGACCAGCCTGCCCTGCAGCAAGCAGGGGAGGTCTTTTTTCAGACAAATCCATTCGGTTGTCCGTTCCCAGAGGAGTAGATGGCTTTGGGTTTTTTCTTCTCCACTGGGTTCTCGTGAGAACACGAGACAGCCCATTCCGGACTTATTGTTTTAACCAACTCAACCACTGCCCTGGCTATCCTCCTTCCGGATGGATGTTGCGAGGCAGTTCTAGTTCTTACAGCCCCGTATTAGCACATTCTGATTCCCGTCAACGGTTCTCGGAGTGACCCTCCCTAGCAAGAGTGTTGAAGCATCAGTGAGTGGGAGTTCTTCCTTATCCCCTATCTGGGTACCTATTACAATCAGGACAGCAGCCCTCCACATGTCAGCCCTGTTGGGTCTGGTCCTGGTCTCTTGTTCCCAGCTCTGCCTCCTGCTTCAGGAGACGGTGTTTCGGTTGGGACTTGAGCCTCCTCGGTCTCCGCAGACCAAGTCTTCACTCTGGAACGCGATCTCCTTGGTGTCCGTGGTAGCATGTGTTCTGGCAGTTCCCTGGGCACTATCCCTTGCCCATTCCCTTCCCGTGGAGGTGTTGCGGGCGCGATGGCTGTTCCGAGGGTGTCTGGTTGACCATTCGGGGTCCCTTGGTCGCTCCCGGTTCGGACATCAAATACGGACACCTGCACATTGGGGTTGGGGGGGCCCATGTGAGGGATCCGGTGGTTCAGGTAGCCTGGAGTCCTCGGGGAAGTCGGGGCGCCTCGACTTTCAGGGGCTATGCGCCATGGCAATGGGTTCCGCTTGTCTCCGGATAGTGGGAAGGCACGTAATAGTGCTTTCGGTCCTCAGGAGGGCTGGTCGTACGTCACTCGCCAAGGGGGCACGAGCAGCCTTCCCTTTGGGGACGGTTATCCGAGTTGTTCCCTGGCGCAGGTTCAGTTCTGTCCCTCACAGGCGCTTCGGATCCAGGGGATGGACAGTATCACATCTGGCCTCCTAGGCCGGTGTCGTGTGTCGGGGGCATGGTATCTTCCGTGGGCTGTCTTCAGCCAGTTGGGGCTTTTGGGTCCCAGCTTCTTGGCTTCCTGGCTCCGGGCTCACCGCCGCAGTAGACCAGTTGTTCTCTCGCCTTCTCGACACACCTTGGGCGGTGGCTACTTCCAGCGTATAGGGTAGAGGTCCCTTCTGCCTTCCCACCCTTAGACTTGCTTCGGCGGTACTGCACATATAAAAAAAAAAAAGCATGATGGGCCATAAGTGTGTCTTCTCGGTTAGCCCCTTTGGCCATGGAGGCAGGAGTTTTTGTCCCAAAGGATGTTGGTATCATGTCCTTGGCTCCTCCAAGGGAGGTCAGGTCTCCTCTTGTAGGGTTCCCCTTCTCCACTCTCGGGTGGGGCTTCGTTTGCCTGCCTGCAACATGTGGGCCGACTGTTAGGGAGTTGAGGATTCTCCCTGCAATTGCTCCACTCTCGTGTTCTAGGGGGCAGGCTGCCCCCCGGATTCTGTAAGAGTAAGGACGGAATTCATCTCCTCTGGTTGGGGTCCAGTTAGGGCACCTCCGGTTGGGGTTTTTTCTTTTAGATGGATCAGGAGTTGGTTGTCTCTGTCTGCCCCTTAGAACTCAAGTGGCAACGTTATCTGCGCTGTAAGGTTCAGCTTTTTGCCGGGTATTTGTTTCTGTATTTGTCAGGGGTTCCCCTTGCTCCCCCTCCTCACACTCCTTTTCGATCCCTGAAGGTTGCCAGACCAATCGTCTTCTGTCTGCCCAGGGGGTTAGTGATCTTCAGGCCCTGTCGGTGCGTTCCCATTGTCTACTATTGGCATGGCCGAGTACTCCTTCTTTTATGAGACGGAGAGGCTGCAGACCTTGGTTGTCGGACGGTCTTTCCTGCTTTCCCTAGCGGTCACCAGTCTTGGAGACGGAGCCTAGCTCTGTTTTTTGCTCTCTGGCCCTAGAAAGGGGTGTTCAGCTTCTACAGGAGTGATGGTTAGGTGGGTTGCGTCGGCCATTACGATGGCTTACTTGGCCCGGGACAGGCCATTCCCGCTGGGTGTTCTTGCTTCTTCTACCTGAGCGGTGACGACCTTTGGGACCGAGAGAGCGGCTGTGGCTTTGGAGCTGGTCGGTCGACGGCAACCTAGTCCTCTCCTGCGACCTTTTAATCGCTGCTGTTTGACTTGTCGGCCACGGTGGATTTGTCCTTAGGTAGACGGGTGCTACAGGCTGTGGTCCCTCCCTGATGTTGTCTTCAGAATCTCTCTGGTGGTGCTGTCGTGGTGAAAGGAAAAATCTTAAATTACTTACCGGTAATGATTTTTTCCAGAAGCCACGACAGCGCCACTGCTTCCCACCGCTTTCCTTCTCACCTTTTGGGTTCTTGGTATCCACGGTCCGACGGATGTCGTTTCTTATGGTGTTGCAGATTGTATTGTTATTGTTTTATTATTATTTCTGGTATTCCTCTCTGTGCTCTGTAACCAACCTGATGCGAGAGAGAGAGAGGAGCCGCCCTTTTATTTCAGTGGGTTTCCTGTCCTAAGATGGGCGGACCTATCTCTCTCTGGTGGCGCTGTTGTGGCTTCTGGAAAAAATCATTACCGGTAAGTAATTTAAGATTTTGAGATATATATATATATATATATATATATATATATATACACCGTGAGGTAAATACTGAGGAGGCTTCTCCAGTATATATGTAGGGAAATAGATATATTCATATAAATACACCGTGAGGTAAATACTGAGGAGGCATCTCCAGGCTATATGTGGTGTAATATATATATATATATATATATATATATATATATATATATATATATATATATATACACATATATATATATATATATATATATATATATATATATATATATATATATATATAGATATATACCGTGTATATATAGTACAGACCAAAAGTTTGGACACACCTCATTCAAAGAGCTTTCTTTATTTTCATGACTCTAAAAATTGTAGATTCACATTGAAGGCATCAAAACTATGAATTAACACATGTGGAATGAAATACTTAACAAAAAAGTGTGAAACAACTGAAAATATGTATTATATTCTAGTTTCTTCAAAGTAGCCACCTTTTGCTTTGATTACTGCTTTGCACACTCTTGGCATTCTCTTGATGAGCTTCAAGAGGTAGTCACCAGAAATGGTTTTCGAACAGTCTTGAAGGAGTTCCCAGAGATGCTTAGCACTTGTTGGCCCTTTTGCCTTCACTCTGCGGTCCAGCTCACCCCAAACCATCTCGACTGGGTTCAGATCTGGTGACTGTGGAGGCCAGGTCATCTGGCATAGCACCCCATCACTCTCCTTCTCTCCTTCTTAGTCAAATAGCCCTTACACAGCCTGGAGTGGAGGTGTGTTTGGGGTCATTGTCCTGTTGAAAAATAAATGATGATCCAACTAAACGCAAACCGGATGGAATAGCACGCCGCTGCAAGATGCTGTGGTAGCCATGCTGGTTCAGTATGCCTTCAATTTTGAATAAATCCCCAACAGTGTCACCAGCAAAGCCCCCCCCCCACACCATCACACCTCCTCCACCATGCTTCACGGTGGGAACCAGGCATGTAGAGACCATCCATTCACCTTTTCTGCGTCGCACAAGGACACGGTGGTTGGATCCAAAGATCTCAAATTTGGACTCAGCAGACCAAAGCACAGATGTCCACTGGTCTAATGTCCATTCCTTGTGTTCTTTAGCCCAAACAAGTCTCTTTTGCTTGTTGCCTGTCCTTAGCAGTGGTTTCCTAGCAGCTATTTTAGCATGAAGGCCTGCTGCACAAAGTCTCCTCTTAACAGTTGTTCTAGAGATGTGTCTGCTGCTAGAACTCTGTGTGGCATTGGCCTGGTCTCTAATCTGAGCTGCTGTTAACCTGCAATTTCTGAGGTTGGCGACTCAGATAAACTTATTCTCCGCAGCAGAGGTGACTCTTGGTCTTCCTTTCCTGAGGCGGTCCTCATGTGAGCCAGTTTCTTTGTAGCGTTTGATGGTTTTTGCCACTGCACTTGGGGACACTTTCAAAGTTTTCCCAATTTTTCGTACTGACTGACCTTCATTTCTTAAAGTAATGATGGCCACTCATTTTTCTTTACTTAGCTGCTTTGTTCTTGCCATAATACAAATTGTAACAGTCTATTCAGTAGGACTATCAGCTGTGTATCCACCAGACTTCTGCACAACACAACTGATGGTCCCAACCCCATTTATAAGGCAAGAAATCCCACTTAGGCCGGTTTCACACATCCGGCTTTTCGCCGGTTTGCCGGATCCGGCGCTCTCCCGTACAGACAATACAGTACAGTGACAGCGCTGTAACTTCCGGGTCACATGCGCCGGTCACATGACAGCATGTGACCGGCGCTTGTTGCGCTGTCACTGTACTGTAGTCACTGTATGGGAGAGCGCCGGATCCGGCAAACCGGCGAAAAGCCGGATGTGTGAAATCGGCCTTATTAAACCTGACAGGACACACCTGTGAAGTGAAAACCATTTCTGGTGACTACCTCTTTAAGCTCATCAAGAGAATGCCAAGAGTGTGCAACAGGTAAAATATAGCTTTGTACCGTGTTAGCCAGTAGAGATAAAAAATTGTTTAAAAGAACTGAAGTCCTCAGTGGTTGATACCTTTTAATGGCTAACTGAAAAGATGGTAATGGTAAGAGCGTGCAATGCAGTAATCAAAGCAAAAGGTGGCTACTTTAAAGAACCTAGAATATAAGATATATTTTCAGTTGTTTCACTCTTTTTTGTTAAGTATTTCATTCCACATGTGTTAATTCATAGTTTTGATGCCTTCAATGTGAATCTACAATTTTTAGAGTCATGAAAATAAAGAAAACTCTTTGAATGAGAAGGTGTGTCCAAACTTTTGGTCTTTACTGTACATACAGTACATATATATATACATATACGTAAACATATATACATTTTATATATATATATATATATATATATATACTAGAAGGTGGCCCGATTCTAACGCATCGGGTATTCTAGAATTTATTGTGTAGTTAATGTATGATTTGTGTTTTATATATATATATAAGACATGGCTGGATGAGAGCTATGACTGGGCTGTTAATTTACAGGATTATAGCCTATTCAGGAATGACCGTACAAATAAGCGAGGGGGAGGTGTGTGCCTATATGTAAAATCATCCTTAAAACCCATCCTGCGTGACAACATATGTGAGGGTACTGAGAATGTAGAGTCCCTATGGGTGGAGATAAGGGGGGGGAGAATGAATAATAAAATACTGATAGGGGTGTGTTATAAGACGCCGAATATTATGGAAGAGGTAGAGAATCTCCTCATAAAGCAAATTGATAAAGCAGCGAGTCTCGGAGAGGTAATTATTATGGGGGACTTTAACTATCCTGATATAAATTGGGGAACAGAAACTTGCAGTTCCAGCAAAGGAAATAGATGTTTGATAACAATGAAAGATAATTACCTTTCACAAATGGTACAGGACCCCACAAGAGGGGGAGCACTACTAGACCTTGTACTAACCAATAGGCCAGACCGCATATCAAATATACAAGTTGGGGGTTACTTGGGGAATAGTGATCACAAAATAATAAGTTTTCATGTATTCTTTAGTAAGATGTCTAGTAGAGGGGCTACAAGGACACTAAACTTCAGGAAAGCAAATTTTAAACGGTTGAGAGATGATCTAAGTGCAATAAACTGGGATGATGTACTAAGTAATGAAAGTACACAAAGCAAATGGGAGACTTTTATGAGCATCCTGAATAGGGCTTGTGCAGAAAATATACCCTATGGGAACAAACATGCTAGAAATAGGAGGAAACCCCTATGGCTAAATAGAGCTGTAAGGGAAGCAATAAAAGAAAAACAGAAAGCCTTAAAAGAATTAAAGAGGGTAGGTAGTGATGAGGCATTATATAATTATAGAAAATTAAATAAAATATGTAAAAAGCAAATTAAGTTAGCTAAGTTTGAGACAGAGAGACTCATTGCGAGAGAAAGTAAAAATAATCCTAAAATATTCTTTAACTACATAAACAGTAAAAAACTGAAAAGCGATAGTGTTGGCCCCCTTAAAAATAGTCTTGGTGAAATGGTGGAGGGTGATTAGGGTAAAGCCAACCTGCTGAATGACTTTTTTTCTACGGTTTTTATACAAGAAAATGCCATGGCAGATGACTTGACCAGTGATACCATAAATTCACCCTTGAATATTACCTGCTTAACCCAGCAGGAAGTACGCCGCCGCCTCGAAATCACTAAGGTTGACAAATCTCCGGGCCCGGATGGCATACACCCCAGAGTACTACAGGAATTGAGTTCTGTGATAGATAGACCATTATTTTTAATCTTCTCAGATTCCTTAATAACAGGGTCGGTACCGCAGGACTGGCGCATAGAAAATGTGGTGCCAATATTCAAAAAGAGACAAAGAGAAAAACTTTCAGCTCACCCATTCCATATGCTCAAATTTCCTTCTGCTGCTCGGGCTGCAGGTGCTGCTACCCGTGTACAACGAAGAAAGAAGAGTTCCGCCCAGCGCAAGAAGGAGAGGTATGCCAGTAAATTTCCAGATGCTTTATTCTGCTTGGTTTCCAGTAAAAACGATCATATAAACATATGAACAGTTAAGACAATGTCCTCCATGGATACTGACACAACAGCGACGCGTTTCGGCTACAGGAGTGTAGCCTTTGTCAAGTCAACTCCTGTAGCCGAAACGCGTCGCTTTCCAGAATAAAGCATCTGGAAATTTACTGGCATACCTCTCCTTCTTGCGCTGGGCGGAACTCTTCAATATTCAAAAAGGGGACAAAAACTGAGCCGGGAAATTATAGGCCGGTAAGTTTAACCTCTACGGTTGGTAAAATCCTTCAGGGTTTCTTGAGAGATGCTATACTGGAGTATCTCAAGAAAAATAACCTTATGACAGAGTATCAACATGGGTTTATGAGGGATCGATCCTGTCAAACTAATTTGATCAGCTTCTATGAAGAGGTAAGTTCAAGCCTGGACCAGGGAAATGCAGTGGATGTTGTGTATATGGACTTTTCAAAAGCTTTTTATACGGTGCCACACAAAAGGTTGGTACATAAAATGAGAATAATGGGGATAGGGGAAAATATGTGTAACTGGGTTAAAAACTGGCTCAGTGATAAGAAACAAAGGGTGGTTATTAATGGTACGTACTCGGACTGGGTCTCAGTTCATAGTGGGGTACCACAGGGGCCAGTATTGGGCCCACTTCTTTTCAACATATTTATAAATGACCTTGTTGGGGGCATGCGGAGTAGAATTTCAATATTTGCAGATGATACTAAACTCTGCAGGGTAATCAATACAGAGGAGGATAATTTTATATTACAGGGAGATTTATGTAAATTGGAGGATTGGGCTGAGAAGTGGCAATTGAAGTTTAATGTAGATAAATGTAAGGTCATGCACTTGGGTAGAGGAAATAACATTTAAAATTATGTACTTAATTGTAGAACACTGGGTAAAACAGACACAGAAAAAGACTTGGGTGTATGGGTGGATGGTAAACTTCACTTTAGTGGACAGTGTCAGGCAGCTGCTGCCAGGGCTAATAAAATAATGGGATGTATTAAAAGAGGTATAAGTGTTCATGAAAAAAATATAGTTCTACCTCTGTACAAGTCACTAGTGCGACCGCACTTAGAATACTGTGTACAATTCTGGTCACCGATATATAAGAAGGACATAGCTGAACTGGAGAGGGTGCAGAGAAGAGCCACCAAGATTATTAGAGGAATGGGTGGGCTGCAATACCAAGACAGGTAATTAAACTTGGGGTTATTTAGTCTGGAAAAACGAAGGCTTAGGGGGGTTCTAATCACAATGTATAAATATATGAGGGGACAGTACAGAGACCTTTCCAAAGATCTTTTTACACCTAGGCCTGCGACTGGAACACGGGGGCATCCGCTACGTCTTGAGGAAAGAAGGTTTAATCATAATCACAGACGAGGATTCTTTACTGTGCGAGCAGTGAGACTATGGAACTCTCTGCCGCATGATGTTGTAATGAGTGATTCACTACTAACATTTAAGCAGAGCCTGGATGCCTTTCTTGAAAAATTTAATATTACCAGTTATGTATATTAGATTTTATGACAGGGTATTGATCCAGGGAACTAGTCTGATTGCCGGATGTGGAGTCAGGAAGGAAATTTTTTCCCCATTGGAACTTGTTTGACACATTGGGGTTTTTTTGCCTTCCTCTGGATGAACATGTTAGGCTACAGGTTGAACTAGATGGACTTAGGCGGGCTTTGCACACTATGACATCGCAGCCCGATGCTGCGATGCCGAGTGCGATAGTGCCCGCCCCCGTCGCAGCAGCGATATGTGGTGATAGCTGGCGTAGCGAAAGTTATCGCTACGCCAGCTTCACACACACACTCACCTGCCGTGCGACGTCCCTGTGGCCGGCGACCCGCCTCCTTGTTAAGGGGGCGGGTCGTGCGGCGTCACTGCGACGTCACACGGCAGGCAGCCAATCAGAGCGGAGGGGCGGAGATGAGCAGGATGTAAACATCCTGCCCACCTCCTTCCTTCCGCATATCCTACGGAAGCCGCAGTGAGGCCGGTAGGAGACGTTCCTCGCTCCTGCGACTTCACACACAGCGATGTGTGATGCCGCAGGAGCGAGGAACAACATCGGACCGTCGCGTCAGCGTAATCATGGATTACGCCGACGCTGCACCGATGATACGATTACGACGCTTTTGCGCTCGTTAATCGTATCATCCAGCCTTTACACACTGTGATGTCGCATGCGATGCCGGAAGTGCGTCATTTTCAATTTGACCCCACCGACATCGCACCTGCGATGTCGCAGTGTGCAAAGTGCCCCTTAGAGTCTCCCTTCAACCTTAAAAACTATGATACTATGATACTATGATCTTTGCTGATGAGGCATGTTTTTTCACGGCTAAGCGTTGATGGTAACACAGTGTAGGGTTCTGCTTCCCAGTGATTGTCGAGTTTATGACGTCTTCTCTTTCTCTTGAGGACTACTTCTCCAGGCATCAAAAGGAACAGCAGGTGCGGTTTGATTGTAGGCTTTTTCTTGTTTCTCCCGCTGCTGAATCAAGCTTTGCTCCACACACTCTTGTACTCTCTTGTATTGGGCTTGGCGGGTGGAATCCCAATCAGCATCTTGTAGAGGGTCTTCAGGGGTCTCAATTCCCATTTCCAGATCCACTGGCAGTCTTCCAGGTCTGGCCCTTATCAGGTATGTCGGTGTGCAGTTTGTGGAACTCACAGTGATGTTGTTATACATGTCCACCAGGTCAGGCAGCTTTTCTGGCCACTGGCGCCTTTCTTCTCGTGGGAGGGTTTTCAGGAGGTCGAGAACAATGTGATTCATCTTTTCGCACATGCCGTTGGTCTGAGGATGTTAAGGCGTGGTACGGACCTTCTTGCAGCCGTAAAGGTTACAAAATTCCTTAAACACCTCAGCTTCAAAGGCTGAGCCTTGGTCAGAGAGCACTTGGTCGGGATAGCCATGTGGTCGACAGAAATGTGTCTGGAAGGCTGCAGTCTGGCCTGTCAAGTCCTTGACTGGTACTACCACCAGGAATCTGGAATAATGATCAACCATAGTGAGAGTGTAGTTGTAGGCTTGTCTGCTGGGCGGCCAACTTTACATGGTCCAGGGCCACAATCTCCAGGGGTTGTTTGGTTTGGATTGGCTGGAGCGGTGCTTTCTGGCTGTGCTGGTCTTTTCTTGCAGGGCCCGCAGTTTCGACACCACTTTTCTAGGGCAGATCTCATGCCCACCCAGTAGAATCTTGCTTTAAGTAGTGCCTCCAGTTTCTTCCAATCAAAGTGGCCTGCGCCATTGTAATAGGCTTCCAGCACCATCCGGGTATCCTTCTGTGGTACAATCACCTGCCACACCTTCTCATGCGTCCTCGGGTCAATGATGCTCCTGTAGAGTTTGTCTTGGTAGATGAATAATCGACCCCTCTCTTTCCATAGGTACTGTGCCTCAAGCGGGGCTCCTGGGTCAAGGCTCGCGCCAAGTTAGGTGATCAGCTTCTTTACCAAGCCTACCGCTGGATCATTTTCCTGTGTCTCCTTCCAGTTGTAGTGAGGTAGTGGATTCAGGGTCACCTCTTGGTGGCTGGTACGTGACTGCCGACACTGTTTGGCTCCTTGGCGATGGAACGCTGGCAGCTCAATCTCTTCAAGATCATCTACATCTTCACCCTCGTCTGCTAGGTGAGGCATCCTGGACAGAGCATCTGCATTGCCATTCTTGCGGCCAGCTCGATACTTGACAGTGAAATCATAGTTTGCTAGCCGGGCTACCCAATGTTGCTCCATGGCACCCAATTTAGTAGTATCCAAGTGGGTCAGGGGGTTGTTATCCATGAAGACGGTGAATTTGGCGGCTGCCAGGTAGTGCTTGAATCGCTCTGTGATAGCCCAGACAATGGCTAGGAACTCTAGTTTAAATGAGCTATAATTTTCTGGGTTTCTTTCAGTAGGCCTGAGCTTCCTGCTGGCGTAAGCAATCACACGTTCCTTGCCTTCCTGTACCTGTGAAAGCACTGCTCCCAGTCCCATATTACTGGCATCTGTATACAGTACGAATGGTAGGCTGTAATCAGGGTAGGCTAGGATCTCTTCACCCGTCAAGGCCCCTTTCATTTGTCTGTAGGAGTGTTCTTCCGCTTCTCCCCAGTGAAATTGTGGGCCAGAAGGTTTTCTCCTTCTTTGCTTGGCCTACTTAAAGCTCTTGTAAAGGTGCCGCCATCTTCGTGTAGCCCTTGACGAACCTTCTGTAGTAGCCTACCAAGCCAAGGAACTGACGTACCTCCCGGACGGTGGTGGGTGTGGGCCATTCCTGGATGACTGTGACCTTCTCTGGGTCTGGCGCTACTCCTTCTGCACTGACCACATGACCCAGGTACTGGACCTTTGGCTTTAGTAAATGACACTTGGATGGCTTCAGCTTCATCCCATATCGAGATAGTGCTTCAAAGACTTCAGCCAGGTGTTTCAGGTGGTCCTCATAGGTCTTGGAATACACGATGATGTTATCCAGGTAGAGCAGGACGGTTTCAAAGTTGAGGTGCCCCAGGCAGCACTCCATCAGCCTCTGGAAGGTCTCGGGGGCGTTGCAGAGTCCAAATGGCATGCTGTTGAACTCACAAAAGGCCCATGGGGGTGGTCAAGGCCGTCTTCTCCCGATCGTCCTCTGCTACAGATACTTGCCAGTAGCCACTAGTGAGATCTAGGGTAGAAAAGTAGTTAGAAGCTTTTAAGGCAGCAAGGGATTCCTCGATCCGTGGCAAAGGGTAGGCATCCTTGTGTGCTATCTGATTTATCCGTCTGTAGTCTACGCACATCCTCATTGTGTCATCCTTCTTCTTCACCAGGACCAGGGGAGCTGCCCAGGGGCTGCAACTGTCCCTTATGACTCCTGCCTCTTTCATGTCCTTCAGCATGTCCTTTGTGCGCTGGTAATGGGCTGGTGTTATAGGCTTATGTCTTTCTTTAATGGGTGGATGACTGCCTGTGGGTATGTGATGTTGCACCCCTTTGATTCTACCGAAGTCTAGTGGGTTCTTACTAAAGACCTGCTCGTATTCCTGCACGACCCTGTGAACCCCGTGTTTCTGGTAGATGGGTGTAGAGTCAGTCCCCACATGGAGTTTCTGGCACCAGTCCTCTAACTGCTTTTGGGAGGTCTTGTCCTCTTTTGAGTCAGCTTGTGTCAGGGGACCTACAGGTGTTATAGCATCATTTGGACAAGTAAACAGTTTGGCTATGGTAGCGTATCTCGGTAATCTGGCTTCCTCCTCCCCACAGCTCAGCACTCGTACAGGTACTCGTCCCTTGTGTACATCTACTACCCCCCTGGCTGTCAGAATCATGGGCCAGTGTTCTGAATGAGTGTGCTCTACTACAGCCTGGTAATCCTGTCCTCTGAGACCTACCGCTGCTCTACACCACATCATCATTTCACTCCGTGGGTGTATCACAATGGGGTTAGCATCCATCACCCGTACACTACCAATTTCACCGCCAGTCTGGTTTACCTGCTGCTTCCTCAGAATGACTCGGATCTCTTTTTGCAAGGCTCTCCGCGGTGCACCCTCAGCACCTTCAGCAATCTGGTGAAGCAACAACAACACTTCCCTAAGGCAATTTTCTATGACATTAGTGCCTAAAATCACTTGTGGGTTCCTCTCCCTAACATCATTATCCACAACAATCAGTCCTTGTCCCTTCATTTCATGCCTTCCCACCTGTATGGTTACCTCCTTGACCCCAATCTGGTCTATAGGTTGTCCATTGGCTGCATAGATGGTGAGGTCAGGGTCCGGTGGTCGGAGGTCGTCGTCTGACCAAAACCTACGATAAAGGACATACGGGATTGTGGTTACCTGAGAACTGGTGTCCAGTAATGCCGGGGTAGGGATCCCATCCAGGACGATGGATAGGACCGGACGTCCACCCACGTACTGATCACGGCAGTGAACTGGGCCTAATCTTAATCCTGAGGACTGGTCCTTGGACCCAGGTTTGGCCCGTTTAAAGGACAGGCCCGTGCATATTGGCCTGCCTCCTGGCAATGACCACAGATTGGTTGTCCAGATGAGTCATAGCGATCACTGCTCCTCTCTCGGGCTGTAGGACCTCTTCTTCCTCGCATCCAAGGGACGTCCTCTGGGCTGTCAGCTAGCAGAATCTGATGAGGGGCCTTGGATTCTGAGGGCAGTTGCACGGCTTTCAGGAGCCAGGCGACGTCTTTGCTGAGCTGCTGCACCTGGGAGGATAGTGTATTTATGGCCTCTGCTGGCGTGTTGAGTCCTTTGGCAGCTACCAGGGCCTGCGAGGAGGATTCTGCTCCGGCAGCCGAGGAACTGGTAGGCCATGCTGGCGAGATGGGGTCTGCGTCCATAGGGGGTTGGAGTGCTTTCACTGCCCTGTCTTTCAGAATGGCAAAGTCCACATCAAGGTGTTCCAGGAACCACAGCTTCATCTGTTTTCTATCCTCAGGGGAGTGCAGGCCCTGCAAGAATTGTTCTTTCATCATCCGGTTTCCTTCCTGATCACTGAAAGGATCCACAAGCTTGAGAGCTTGTAGTGTGGCTTCCAACCTGAGGGCATAGTCCCTTATGCTATCTTGGGGCTTCTGGCGGCAGTTATAGAAGCCCTCTCTCAGCTCTGCCTCAGTGCGGTACTCAAAAGCAGCTGTTAGTTTACAAAAATGGGTTCTACAGAGCCCCGGTCATCACTGGTCCAGGCTTCAGCCTCCAGTTCTGCTGCTCCAGTCAATTGCCCCAGTACCACGGCAGCCCTCTGCTTACCGGTCATTGCGTACATGTCCAGCAGGGTGCTAATATTCTTCTTGAAGCCGGTCAGTGTGTCTACTTTACCGGCATATTGGGGCAGCCAAATCGGCATGATCGGGGAGACTTCGGCCGGCGCAGCTGCGACCGCGGCACCGGCACCAGTCGCTGCCGAGTTCACAGCACCGGGGCCTGGCATCGCTTGGGCGTCATCGCCCTGGCTGGGGGCATTAGCTCTCGCGGCGTCCATCTTCCCTCTCCTTCCCGTTTCTTTTCTTGAATCCGCGCACTTCCTCCTCTTCCGGGGTCAGAACGCTATGGGGATTCTGGGGCGGCCACACCTCTTTGTGGGCGGTGCTCTTCTCTTTCGCGCGGGCTGCAGCGCGCACTTTTGATGATGGCAATATGGCGGCCGTTCAGATTTTGCGGTCGGACCTCCGAGGTGCACGATCACCTGCCTAACAGGTCTACTCCTTATCCTGTTTGTGACGCCTGATGTGGAGCCCAGGTGTAGCGGTCTGGTGTATTACCTTCAGGGACTCCACGGGACGGTCTGGTCACAGGTAGGTTGCTTCTTTAGGAGTTTTGTGACGCCACTCTAGGTATTGCGGTCAGGGGACCGCCGCTACAGGTTAGGGGACGCCTGGGGCTGGTGTTTTGTGCAGCTGGGTGGTGTGGCCTCCCGAGAGTGAGGCTGACCCCAGGGGTTCGAGTGTCTATGCGTGGGACCACCGGTCGCAGAATGACTCAAACACAGTCCAGATAGCTTTTTAACGTGTTTACTCACTTTTTAGTTGTTTCGGTGAGATGCTCAGGCGACACTGTGATAACCAGGTGGAACCAGGAATTCCAGAAGACCGTTCTGAGGGTAGCTGTCCACTCGCCCTCCTTGCACTCTTGTTTTGTTTGGGAGGACCCCTCACTTGAAGTATGGTGGGATTCCTCCAGGGAAGCTGTTTCTGACCTCGCTCCCCTCTCTAGCCCTTCTGCCAGCAGCGTAGACCTTGGTGAGATGGCTTCTGGCCCTGTCCCCTTGTGGGTACTCTTGTTGCTGCTTGGGCTCGGACTCTGTGTTATGGTGGTGAGGGCATGAATTACCCCACCTACCGGTTGAGCAGCTCCAGACAATCAGATTCGGTTTCTGCTCTGGGGACCTATATCCCCGTGCGTGCCGGAATACCAGCGGTCCCTGTACTCGGCCACCTCTCTGTAGGTGTCTTTCAGGCTGACCCACAGGTACCCGTTCTTCCCCGTTTCCAGCTGCTACCACACTCTGCAGTGTCTGGCTAGCAGGGGTGTACATCTGCTCCCTTCCACACTCCTGAACACTCTGCTCCAGACTCCTCCTTCTCTTCCTGTCTCTCCTGCATCTAGCTTCGATCCCCTCCTCTACACCCCTTGCAGGGAATTGAAAGTTAACCCCTTCAGGGCTACCCAAGGGTCCCTCCTAATGGTGTGGGAGACCTGGTTGCTAAGTGTTTGTATGTGCACACCTCATCCTGGCCTTTGGAGATTACCTGGATCCACTGCCCCAGAATGGGTGCAAAACTCTGTGGTGCCTGACCAGGTCAGGGGCACCACAGTTTCACACTTTTTTAAGTATTTCATTCCACATGTTCTAATTCATAGTTTTGATGCCTTCAATGTGAATCTACAATATTCAGAGTCATGAAAATAAAGAAAAATCATTGAATGAGAAGGTGTGTCCAAACTTTTGGTCTGTACT
Organism: Anomaloglossus baeobatrachus; assembly: GCF_048569485.1. Taxonomy (NCBI): domain Eukaryota; kingdom Metazoa; phylum Chordata; class Amphibia; order Anura; family Aromobatidae; genus Anomaloglossus; species Anomaloglossus baeobatrachus. Next base: position 144,001,965 of record NC_134364.1, on the reverse strand, counting down.
GTATATATATATATATATATATATATATATATATATATATTAAGCAAAGGAAGAAAAAAGGAACAGCACTCACCGGTAATTGCTGTGAAGTGTTCAGATTTATTTCATGGTCAGAGGATACATGCTTCGGCGTTACAGGGAGGGAATGAGGATTGTTAGCACAAAAAGACTACGGCCGTTTGGCCCCTGTAGGTGGGGCTTCAACAGGTCTTAAGGTTCCTTTTTTCTTCCTTTGCTTAATGTTCTATGCCCTGATGCTTTTGGAACAAGCACCCTGCAGCTGTATTCAGTATAGTCCGACCTGGAAGTCTCCTCTGGTCGCAGCAGAGATCAATAGCACCGTGTGTGCTTTTCACAACTAGCTGCTGATTGTTTAATGTGGACAGTCCTCAGTGAAAGTAGTGCCCTGCAAATCCTTCTTACTACTACTGCATATATATATATATATATACACACACCCACACACACACATACACACACACAGGGGCGTAACGATCGCGGTCGCAGAGGTCGCCACTGCGACCGGGCCCGCAGGGTTATAGGGGCCCGGCAGCCGCTCTGCAGAGCCGGCTGCCGGGCCCCTATGTGTATTGCCGCTGTGTAGTGGCCGACTGTGAGATCGTTAGGGGGCCGGCCTGCGAGTCAGGGGGGCCCAGTGTCTGCAGGGGGGCAGAGGGGCCCCTGACCTGGAGAGGCCACCAGGCGTTCCTGACCTGCTGCAGAGGAGATGTGCTTCTGCACGGCAGACGGAAACCATCCCTACCAGGACCTGCGATGACGTCATGCCCATGTGACTGTGTGGGAGGAGACACGGGATGCCGGGGAGAAAGCAGGAGAAGATACTTCTAACACATGAGTGGTAATGAGAAAAGAGGGGACATGAGGGGAGGGGCTGCAGGGTGAGGGGCATATGAGGGCTGCAGACTGACAGAAGCATGTGAAGGGTGCAGAGTGTTTGAGAGGGGTAAGTTGGGGTACGGGCAGGGTGAGATATGTGGGTCAGGGTGTGTGTGTGATATGGGGGTGCAGGCTGTATAGGGAGCAGGGTGTGTGACATATGGGGGCAGGGGCATAACTACCGCAGTCGCAGGGGTCAGAAGGAGCTGAGAGGTACTTGTTTTTTTATTTTCCTGGCTGCATGACACATATAGGCCCGGGAAAGCTGCCTGCATAATACATGGAGGCCCTGATGGGGCTGGCTGGCAGGCTGCAGTACACATAGAAGCCCTGGGGGCTGGCTGCATGACACATGGAGGCCCTGGGGGGGCTGGCTGCATGACACATGGAGGTCCTGGGGAAGCTGGCTGCATGACACATGGAGGCCCTGGGGCGGCTGGCTGCATGACACATGGAGACCCTGGGGGGGCTGGCTGCATGACACATAGAGGCCCTGGGGGGGGCTGGCTGCATGACACATAGAGGCCCTGGGGGGGGCTGGCTGCATGACGCATAGAGGCCCTGGGGGGGCTGGCTGCATGACACATGGAGACCCTGGGGGGGCTGGCTGCATGACACATAGAGGCCCTGGGGGGGGCTGGCTGCATGACGCATAGAGGCCCTGGGGGGGCTGGCTGCATGACGCATAGAGGCCCTGGGGGGGCTGGCTGCATGACACATATAGGCCCGGAGGAAGCTGGCTGCATTACACATGGAGGCCCTGGTGGGGCTGGCTGCATGACACCTGGTGGGGCTGGCTGCATGACACATGGAGGCCCTGGTGGGACTGGCTGCATAATACATGGAGGCCTGGGGGTGCTGGCTGCATGATACATGGAGGTCTATGGGACTGCATAATAAACATGAAGGACACCTTATACATAGACTATAGCAGCGCATTATACATGGAGGTCTATGGGGCTGCATTATAATACATATAGGACTATGGGGGCTACATTATAATATATTGAGGACTATGGAGGCTACCTTACACATGGTCTGTGGGGGTGCATTATAAAGCATTGGGGACTGTGGTGCAGTATAAAATATGGAGAACTATGGGAAATGCATTATAATACATGGAGGACTATGGGGGTGCATTCTAATATATAAAGGGTTATGTGGGACCCTTTATACTATATGGAAGGCTATGTGGGGGCCATTATAGTATTTGGAGAACTATATATGAGGGAGGAAAAAGATACAAGTATGGGATGGGAATGTTTTGTGCTGAGGGAAAAGGGAGGGCTCTTTCCCATGCTCTGCTATACATCTCTCAGCACCCAGCTTTCCCATGCTCTGCTATACATCTCTCAGCACCCAGCTTTCCCATGCTCTGCTATACATCTCTCAGCACCCAGCTTTCCCATGCTCTGCTATACATCTCTCAGCACCCAGCTTTCCCATGCTCTGCTATACATCTCTCAGCACCCAGCTTTCCCATGCTCTGCTATACATCTCTCAGCACCCAGCTTTGCCATGATCTGCTATACATCTCTCAGCACCCAGCTTTCCCATGCTCTGCTATACATCTCTCAGCACCCAGCTTTCCCATGCTCTGCTATACATCTCTCAGCACCCAGCTTTCCCATGCTCTGCTATACATCTCTCAGCACCCAGCTTTCCCATGCTCTGCTATACATCTCTCAGCACCCAGCTTTCCCATGCTCTGCTATACATCTCTCAGCACCCAGCTTTCCCATGCTCTGCTATACATCTCTCAGCACCCAGCTTTGCCATGATCTGCTATACATCTCTCAGCACCCAGCTTTCCCATGCTCTGCTATACATCTCTCAGCACCCAGCTTTCCCATGCTCTGCTATACATCTCTCAGCACCCAGCTTTGCCATGATCTGCTATACATCTCTCAGCACCCAGCTTTCCCATGCTCTGCTATACATCTCTCAGCACCCAGCTTTCCCATGCTCTGCTATACATCTCTCAGCACCCAGCTTTCCCATGCTCTGCTATACATCTCTCAGCACCCAGCTTTCCCATGCTCTGCTATACATCTCTCAGCACCCAGCTTTCCCATGCTCTGCTATACATCTCTCAGCACCCAGCTTTGCCATGATCTGCTATACATCTCTCAGCACCCAGCTTTCCCATGCTCTGCTATACATCTCTCAGCACCCAGCTTTCCCATGCTCTGCTATACATCTCTCAGCACCCAGCTTTGCCATGATCTGCTATACATCTCTCAGCACCCAGCTTTCCCATGCTCTGCTATACATCTCTCAGCACCCAGCTTTCCCATGATCTGCTATACATCTCTCAGCACCCAGCTTTCCCATGCTCTGCTATACATCTCTCAGCACCCAGCTTTCCCATGCTCTGCTATACATCTCTCAGCACCCAGCTTTCCCATGCTCTGCTATACATCTCTCAGCACCCAGCTTTCCCATGCTCTGCTATACATCTCTCAGCACCCAGCTTTCCCATGCTCTGCTATACATCTCTCAGCACCCAGCTTTGCCATGATCTGCTATACATCTCTCAGCACCCAGCTTTCCCATGCTCTGCTATACATCTCTCAGCACCCAGCTTTCCCATGCTCTGCTATACATCTCTCAGCACCCAGCTTTCCCATGCTCTGCTATACATCTCTCAGCACCCAGCTTTCCCATGCTCTGCTATACATCTCTCAGCACCCAGCTTTCCCATGCTCTGCTATACATCTCTCAGCACCCAGCTTTCCCATGCTCTGCTATACATCTCTCAGCACCCAGCTTTCCCATGCTCTGCTATACATCTCTCAGCACCCAGCTTTCCCATGCTCTGCTATACATCTCTCAGCACCCAGCTTTCCCATGCTCTGCTATACATCTCTCAGCACCCAGCTTTCCCATGCTCTGCTATACATCTCTCAGCACCCAGCTTTCCCATGCTCTGCTATACATCTCTCAGCACCCAGCTTTGCCATGATCTGCTATACATCTCTCAGCACCCAGCTTTCCCATGCTCTGCTATACATCTCTCAGCACCCAGCTTTCCCATGCTCTGCTATACATCTCTCAGCACCCAGCTTTGCCATGATCTGCTATACATCTCTCAGCACCCAGCTTTCCCATGCTCTGCTATACATCTCTCAGCACCCAGCTTTCCCATGATCTGCTATACATCTCTCAGCACCCAGCTTTCCCATGCTCTGCTATACATCTCTCAGCACCCAGCTTTCCCATGCTCTGCTATACATCTCTCAGCACCCAGCTTTCCCATGCTCTGCTATACATCTCTCAGCACCCAGCTTTCCCATGCTCTGATATGGGAAAGCTGGGTGCTGAGGGAAAGATGTATGACAGAGCATGGGAAAGCAGGGTGCTGATAGAGGGATTTTAGATCATGGGAAACCTGGGTGCTGTGGGTAAAAGCCAAGTGTCAGCATCATTATCCCGTACCCTAAGTGTTGTGTACATGGAGGGGGGCCCCGGTCCAAAGTTTGCACCAGGGCCCATCAAACTCTAGTTACGCCACTGCACACACACACACACACACACACACACACACACACAACGTGAGGTAAATGCTGAGGAGATGTCGCCAATATATACAACCCCTGCTAGAGTACTAGTTTTTGGCCTGGGCAATTTACAACTGCTGCCCTTCTTTGCTGTAAGTAGTGCTTACTTTTTGGAGGATATTTATTCCTCTTTTTGTTGCTATTTTCAACATACAACCCCTGGCAAAAATTATGGAATCTCCTGGCTCTGAGGATGTTCATTCAGTTGTTTACATTTCTTTAAAAAAAGCAGGTCACAGACAGCAGAAAACTAAAGTAATTTCAAATAGCAACTTTCTGGCTTTAAGGCTACATGCGCACGCTGTAGTTTTTTCTGCACACAAACTACACCCAAAACTGTACCCAAAACTACACCTTGTCAGAGAGAGCCTGGAAATGTAAAAAAAAACCCCGCTTGTAAGGCCCGTTTCACACGTCAGTGAAAAACACTGACATTTTTCACTGGCGTGTAAAACACGCACATGTCCCTCCGTGTGCCGTGAATCACGGCACACGTGGGTTGTCTAAGTGCAATCAGGGCTCCGTTCTCCGTGGCCCGTGATTGCACTTAGAGATTAACTCACCTGTGCGCGCTCCCACTCTCCATGGTGCTGATCGCTTCCGCGGTGCAGCATCCGGCCGGCGCTGGCCCCTGCAGCAGCTGCTTCCGGGTCGGCTGTGTCGTGCATCATGAATATGCGCGACAGTAATGAGCCGGCTCAGAAGCAGCAAGCTGCACGGGCTGCAGAGAGCGTCGCTGGAGCCGGGGGAGTAAAAATGATTTTTATTTTAAAAGCACGTTTTTTTCTGGCACGTGTCTCACGGATCACACCACTGCATGGTCCGTGGGACATCAGTGATGCCAGAAAAAAATGGACATGTCTCCGTGCAGCAATCACGGACATGCGGGTACGCCGCACGGAGACATGGTCAGTGAAAAATCACTGATGTGTGAGCAGACCCATTCATTATAATGGGTCTGCGTATGTCAGTGATTCTGGTACGTTTAAAAAAAAGCACAAACGTCCCAGAATCACTGACGTGTGAAAGAGGCCTAATGTAGGTGCGTTTTTGATGCATTTTTTTGAGACAAAAATGCACCAAAAATGCATCAAAAACGCATGAAGAACACACCAAAAACGCACCAAATTGATAGTATGTGTTTTTGATGCGTTTTTTGTGACAAATGTTGACAAAAATGCTAGAAGAATGAACATTCTGCATTTTTTTGTCACAAACTTTTGTCAAAGAAAACGCTGACAAATAAACTGCAAGGTGCACATAGCAAATCTGACTTCTCAGACTTTGCTGGGAAGTCAAATGTCAGAAAGTTCTGACAACAAAACTGCACCCAATAACACGACAAAAACGAGACAAAAAACACAGCGTGCGCATGTAGTCTAAGAAACACTAAAGGCTACTTTACACACTGCGATATCGGTCCCGATATCGCTAGTGTGGGTACCCGCCCCCATCTGTTGCGCGACACGGGCAAATCGCTGCCCGTGCCGCACAATATCGCCCAGACCCGTCACACATACTTACCTGCCCGGCGATGTCGCTGTGACCGGCGAACCGCCTCCTTTCTAAGGGGGCGGTCCGTGTGGCGTCACAGCGACGTCACTGAGCGGCCGCCCAATAGAAGCGGAGGGGCAGAGATGAGCGGGACGTAACATCCCGCCCACCTCCTTCCTTCCTCATAGCGGCCGGGAGGCAGGTAAGGAGAGCTTCCTCGTTCCTGCGGCGTCACACATAGCGATGTGTGCTGCCGCAGGAGCGACGAACTACATCGTTACTGCTGCAGTAACGATAATCGAGAATGGACCCCATGTCACCGATGAGCGATTTTGCACATTTTTGCAACGATGCAAAATCGCTCATCGGTGTCACACGCAGCAACATCGCTAATGCGGCCGGATGTGCGTCACAAATTCCGTGACCCCAACGACTCCGCATTAGCGATGTCGCAGCGTATACAGCCCCCTTTAGGCTGTGTGCACACTTTGCGTTTTCTTCCCGCGTTTACGCAGCGTTTAAAACACCTGCTTCCCCAGCAAAGTCTATGAAAACTCAGCAAATTTCATGCGCACGTTGCTTTTTTAAACGCAGCGTTTTGGATGCCAAATATTTGACAAAATCAATGCATTTAAAAAAAAGCAGCATTTCACTTCTTTTGTGCATTTTGGTTGCATTTTCCACCCATTGAAATCAATGATGTGTGTCAAAATGCAACCAAAATGTTTAGCTGTGCACTTGCGCTGCATTTTTGTTGCGTTCTGCATGCTTTTTTGACAAACAGAACGCAGGTCTTTTGGTCTCTCTGTCGATGTCGATCTCTCTCTGTCGGTCTCTCTGTCAGTCGGTCTTTCCCTCTCACCCCCTGTTTCATACTCACCGATCATCGCTGCGGGGCCGTGATGCACAGCTGTCACAAAGCTCCGGTGGCTTCTCCAGCTTTTGAAAATCCCGGCAGCTCATTATTCCATCTCATATTCACGGCTTCACCCGCCCACCGGTGCCTATGATTGGTTGCATTCAGATGAGCCCCCACACTGAGTGACAGCTGTCTCACTGCGACCAATCACAGCCAACGGTGGGCGGGTCTATATCGTGCAGTAAAATAAATAAATTAATAATTTAAAAAAACGACGTGCGGTCCCCACCAATTTTGATACCAGCCAAGGTATTCATTAGATGCGACAGTCCCGGGACTCTACCAGTAACATCCTGAATTGCCCTGGTGCGGTGGCAATCGGGGTAATAAGGAGTTAATGGCAACCCATAGCTGCCACTAAGTCCTAGGTTAATCATGGCAGGCGTCTATGAGATACCCCTTATGATGAATATGTAAGTTGAAGAAAGTAAACACATACACTCAAAAAATCCTTTATTTGGAATAAAAGACAAAAAAAACACACTCTTTCACCACTTTATGAATCCCCAAACAGCCCTCTAGGTCCGACGTAATCCACACGAGGGCCTACAACACTTTCAGCTCTGCTACATCGGAAGCTCACAGCAAGCAGCCACAGACCACGACCGCTCTCTGTGAGCTCCACACAGCAACTGAAATGAGTCACGCTCTCAGCGGTGACGTCACTCAGGTTACCCGCGGCCACTTCTGGATCCTCCAACTGTGTCAGCAAGTCGCCCAAGTGATTGAAGTGAGCCGCGCGATCAGCGGTGCCCTCACTCAGTTGATTTGCAGTCTCGGGTGGAGGACTCCAGCTGTGGCCGCGCATAACATGAGTGACGGCACCGCTGATCGCGCAGCTCACTTCAATCAATCAGGAGATTTGCAGTCACCGGTGAGTCCTTCACCGGAGACCGCAAATCACACACAGATCATCCGAGTTCATTCTGATCGTGCGGCTGTGTTTGGCAGCTAGCCATGCTCTATGGGGATGTAGCAGAGCCGAGTGGCACCGCACTGTCAAAAATGCATCCAAAATGCATTCAAAACGCATTCAAAAGGCATCCAAAATGCATACATTTTGGATGCATGTTTTTGTCAAACGCAGTGTTTACAGTTGTCAAAACGCTGCAGTTTATTTGTCAAGCCAGAACGCAGCGTGTGCACATACCCTAAAAAAGTCATGAAAACATAATGTGCAGCCAGTAATGGTTACTTTTCAAGACCAAACAGGGGGAAAAATTATGGAATCACTAATTTCTGAGGTAAAAATAATGGAATCACCCTGTAAATTTTAATTCCCAAAACTAACACCTGCATCAAATAAGATCTGCTCGTTAGTCTAGTGATCACACCTTGGAGAGTTGTTGCACCAAGTGCACTGACACGAATTATGGCTCCCACATGAGAGATATCAATTGAAACAAAGGAGAGGATTATAAAACTCTTATTAATTACAACACGCTGCTTTTTTGGCCGCGTTTTTCGGGTGCGTTTTTGCTCTAACAACTGCATGAATTTCCTTCCCCAGCACAATCTATGAGATTTCATTTTTGCTGTCCGCACGTTGCAGTTTTTTCTTAGCTGCGTTTTTGTGGTGCCACAAAGATGCAACATGTTAATTATTTTTGCGTTTTTCCCTGCGTTTTTCACCCATTGAATTGAATGGAGAAAAACGTAGCAAAAAAACGCATCAAAACGCACAAAAATGCATGCATTTTTTATGCGTTTTTGCCGTAGGTGCATTTTTGTGCATTTTTTTGTGGCCAAAAATGCTGCATCTTTGTGGTCACAAAAAACGCAGCGTGTGCACATACCCTTACAAGAGGGTAACTCTCACTCAATGTTGCAAAAGATGTTGGTTTTTCATAGTCAGCTGTGACTAAAATCTGGACCAAATACAAACAACAACAGAAGTTTGGTAAAGGCAAACATACTGGTAGACCACCGTCTATCTCTGCACACACAAGTTTTTTTATTTTTTTTTTTATTTTAACCTTTGTACCAATCCCTGCCATTGCAGGTTGATATTCTTCTCTCCCCTGATGCACTAACTCTCTTTAGAGAGGGAAACGTGTCAGAAGGGCGTTTCTTTGATGAGGTTGTGGGGCAGACAGCTTACTAGGGTGCTGCCCTTGTCAGGGCGGATGTCTATTTACGGGACACGACAGGGGCTGATACATGATAACCTGACTGCTGACCCTGTTGTTACGTCACCACCGGAGTCCGCTCCAGCGACTTCTGCTCCGATCACCAGGCGATGCTGTGTTCCTGCCGTGGATGGTGCTGGTGATGGGAGAGGAGTCGATGCCAGCGGCACTGTGGCGCCCCTGACCTGGTCAGGCACCACTGAGTACTGCACCCATGCTGGGGACAGTACAAACAGGTAATCCAGAAGGCTGACCGAGGTGTGACTACACAGGCGCATAGTGATCAGGTCTCACACATGTACCTTTGAGAGGACCCCTGGGGATCCCAGGAGGGGGCAAAGCCTTCACCTCCACTTGAGGAGTGGAGGGGGCGAAGCCTCCATCTCCACTCAAGGGGTGTGGTAGAGAGCCTGGTTGCTAGGTGGCGTAGGCAAGAACAGGAGAGGAGGAGCAGTGAGCCGGTTTAGTGCAGCAGTCCAGGGAGAGCAGACGTCAGGAGCAGACCCCTGGGGCTGTGGCAGTCTAACAGCGTCCGCGCAGTGACTACCGACGGGGGAGAACGGTCACCTAGTAGTGCTACCCGAAATCCATCTTCAGCTAAAGAGAGAGCAACGGAGTGGGAAGTAAGGAGACTGCTAGGGAGTTACCAGGCCCAAACGGGTAGCAGGTCCCAGTGCAGGGATAGATCCACCTTTCCTTGCCAAACCTGCATGAGGGGGCACTTCATACCCCCAAGACCACACTACAGAGTCCGCAGCCACGTCGCCACAGTTAGGGCCCATAGTTCACAGGAGGCAAGCAGCCGGAGTGTCCTGGTCCAGGCTACAAGCAAACGGGCCAAAACGAAGGGGAGAGAGGCTTCAGCAACTTCCCTGGGTGACCCCCATAGGGACTAAAAGTCGGGGTTACCCCAAAACGCAAAGGGCTAAGGAAGGCGAGTCGGTAGTCACCCTCATCAGTCAGCCTGAAGGACACCTGGTTCCAGCCTGGTTCATCCCAGCTACGCCCGGGTTACTCACCCTGCCACCATCAGTGAGTAAAACCCCTGAAAGACATTCTGCTTGTGTGGAGTTATTCTGCGCCTTGTGGTTCTACACACTTACACAGGGCCCTGGGGCTTGCCTCACTCTCAGGAGGCTATTACAACTGACTGCACCCACCATCAGCCCCAGGCGTCCCTCAATCTGCAGTGGCGGTCCCCACTGACCGCAATTCTGAGAGTGGCGTCACGACAATCCTAGAAGAAGGTTCCCTACCTGTGACCAGACGGTTTCATCCACGTGGAGTCCCTGAAGGTAATGCACCGACACAATACTTGCGGGGCTTCACAGCACCGGTGGGCGCAGGCTCCGATCATCCACTGGGCTGGGTTATCTTGGGATCTGCAGTACTACTGGTTGGCTGTGGGTGGTGTGTGTCTTCCAGCTGAAGTTGCCAGCGTTCAGCTACAGCCAATGGGAAGACACCACACCCTTCTTAGTTCCCCTCCTGTCTGCTGACCTCTGCCAGAGATAGTTCCTGGCTCCTGGTCCGCCCTATTCTGTTTTGTGATTCCTGTGTGCTGACTTCTGCGTGTTTTCTGACTACCCTGCTGCCTGCTGTTTGTGTACCTCGTTGCCCGATCCGGATTTGACCTCTGCTACGTTTTCTGATTACGTCCTTGCCTGACGATTCTGTCCCTGTTCTGCTATTCCTGGTTTGACCCTGCCTGACGACTACTCTCATCGGACTGCAGCCTTCCACAGGTAGTGATCTCCAGGGCCCTGTGTAATTCCAAATCCCTGTATAGGGGTTAAAGGGTTTCAGGGTTCTGGGGCTCCTGCTTGGTGAGTGGCTTCCCTCTAGCCTGTCCATTACATCCCATCTGAGTCTGTTGATCCAGGCAGGCGTTACATTATCTCTGGCCCATCTAACAAGGAGAGGAAAAAAAATGTATTCTCTCCATGCTGTGCTAAACCAGGTGCACACCCTTTCTGGCCTTGTTAATGGACTTGCACAGCAAGTGCAGAATCTCAGGTCTGCTCAAGTTCAAGCCCCTGCAGCACCTACCTCCGCACAGAGATTATGACTGCCCCATAGATTTGGTCCCCAATTCCCGACTCCCCAAGGGTAATATGTATAATCTTTCTGGTCCAGAGCCTCAGGCCATGAAAGATTATATAGCAGACAGTCTGCAGAGAGGGTTTATCAGACCATCCAGGTCACCAGTCAGCGCTGGATTCTTTTTCGTTGATAAAAAAGATGGTAGCCTCAGACCTTGTATTGACTACCGTGAACTTAATGCTATTACTGTAAAGAATCAGTACCCTCTGCCACTCATCCCCAATCTCTTTAACCAGCTCATAGGAGCCTGGTTTTTCACCAAGCTGGATGTCAGGGGAGCATATAACCTAATCTGCATCAGAGAAGTAGATGAGTGGAAAACGGCATTTAACACTCCAGAGGGACACTATGAGTACTTGGTAATGCCTTTTGGGTTAAGTAATGTGCCGGCTGTCTTTCAGAACTTTGTTAATGACATTTTCAGAGATATTTGTGGTCAATATGTGGTGGTCTATCTGGATGACATCCTGATTTATTCTCCTGATGCTACGTCACATGTCCAACATGTATGCACTGTACTCCAGAGACTCAGGGAGAACTCCCTATTTGCTAAATATGAGAAATGTGATTTTTTTTTGAGGCAGAGGTTAATTTCCTGGGTTATATTTTGTCTGCAGAAGGCTTCCGCATGGATCCCTCTAAGCTTCAACCGATTAAGGAGTGGGTGCAACCCAAGTCTCTGACAGCCTTGCAGCGTTTCCTTGGGTTTGCTAATTATTATCGCAAATTTATTAGAGATTTTTCCAAAATTGCCAAACCCCTCACCGATTTTACTAAAAAGGTTAGGGGGCTGATGTGGTTAATTGGAAGCCAGAGGCGATTCATGCCTTCTCTACATTAAAAGAATGTTTTTCCTCAGACCCGATTCTGGTTCAACCTGACCTTATGCGTCCGTTTATTATAGAAGTCGATGCATCCGAGGTTGAAGTGGGAGCGGTGCTATCACAAGGTACTCCGTCTCTCACTCAGCTTCGTCCTTGTGCCTTCTTTTCCCGCAAGTTTTCTCCCACAGAGAGAAATTATGACATTGGTAATCGTGAGCTGTTGGCAATTAAATGGGCCTTCGAGGAATGGCACCACTTCCTCGAAGGCGCCAAACATAAGGTCACAGTCATCACAGACCATTAGAACCTCACTTATCTGGAATTTGCTAAGAGACTCAATCATAGGCAAGCTAGGTGGGCATTGTTCTTCTCCAGATTTGATTTTGTGGTAACATTCCGGCCCGGTACCAAGAAAACAAAAGCTGATGCACTTTCCCGTAGCTTCTGTCCCTCTCAGTCTGAAAACTCTGAACCAGTTCATATTTTAGCTAAAGGCATTATTATATCATCTGTTTCCTTAGATTTGATAGAAGAGGTCCAAAATACCCAAGACGAAGCTCCTGAAACCACTCCTGACCATAAACTGTTTGTCGTCCCATCACTTCGCCTACGAGTACTCCAGGAATCCCACAATTTTGTGCTTGCAGGTCACCCTGGTATAGGCAATACCCTCGGACTAGTAACCAGGAATTTTTGGTGGCCAACCATAGCAAAAAATTGTAAGGAATATGTACTGGCTTGTGAAACTTGTGCTCGAGCCAAGGCACCCCGTACCTGCCCTGCCGGATTTCTCCAGTCCCTACCTACTCCAGTAAGCCCTTGGACACATCTCTACATGGACTTCATCACTGACCTTCCACCCTCAGAAGGGAAGACTTGTATCTGGGTAGTAGTGGATAGATTCAGCAAAGTGTCATTTTGTTACTCTGTCCGGATTACCCAATTCTGAAACTCTTAGCAAGTTGTTTATTAGGCATCTTGTGCGGTTACACGGGGTTCCGGAAAATATTGTTTCTGACCGAGGAACACAGTTTGTCTTGAAATTCTGGAGGGCGTTTTGTAAAAAGATCAATATAGAGTTATCTTTTTCATCTGCCTACCACCCAGAGACCAATGGTCAGACTGAACGTTCCAATCAAACCCTTGAACAATATCTCCGGTGTTATGTGTCTGACCGTCAGTCTGACTGGATGGAATATCTGCCGCTAGCTGAGTTGCCATCAATAATCAGTATCAGGAATCCATCCAGACTACCCCCTTTTTCTGCAATTTAGGGTTGCATCCACGTTTTGGTTCTTTTTCTTCCGCTGTGGTGGACACTCCTGAGGCTGAAACAACTGTGGACAAACTGAAGGCTATCTGGTCTGAGGTGAAAGAGAACTTGAAGAAGGCAAAGGTTGGTCAAGCCTCCTCTGCTAATAAGAGACGTTCCAGGGGCCCTAGCCTTGGAGTTGGGGACAAGGTATGGTTATCAACACGGAATATTAAACTCAAGGTCCCTTCTGCTAAGCTGCGTCCGAGATTTATTGGACCTTACGAGATAATCGAGGTAATTAATCCCACAGCTTTCCGCCTGCAACTCCCCCCATCCTTTAAGATATCGAATGTGTTCCATAAGTCCCTCCTCATGTTATATCGTGTCCCCATTCACCTCACCCAGTCAGTGCCCCCCTTCCTCCTGTTTTGGTTGAAGGTAACTTGGAGTATGAGGTACAGAGAATACTTGATTCTCGTATTGTTAGAGGGCAGTACAGTATTTGGTGCATTGGAGGGGTTACGGCCCTGAGGACAGGTCATGAGTCCCTGCGAGCGATATTCATGCTATGGGTCTGGTCCGGCGGTTTCACTTCCAATTTCCTGGCAAGCCGGGTTTTGAGGGTCCGGAGGCCCCTCGTGGAGGTAGGGGTACTGTTACGTTGCCACCAGAGTCCGCTCCAGCGACTTCTGCTCCGATCGCCAGGCGACGCCGTGTTCCTGCCATGGCTGGTGATGGGAGAGGAGTTAATGCCAGCGGCACCAGTGGGCGCAGGCTCCGATCATCCACTGGGCTGGGTTATCTTGGGATCTGTAGTACTACTGGTTGACTGTGGGTGGTGTGTGTCTTCCAGCTGAAGTTGCCAGCGTTCAGCTACAGCCACACCCTTCTTAGTTCTCCTCCTGTCTGTTGACCTCTGCCAGAGACAGTTCTGATTTCCTGGCTCCTGGTCCGCCCTATTCTGTTTTGTGATTCCTGTGTGCTGACTTCTGCGTGTTTTCTGACTACCCTTCTGCCTGCTGTTTTTGTACCTCGCTGCCCGATCCGGATTTGACCTCTGCTACGTTTTCTGATTACGTCCTTGCCTGACGATTCTGTCCCTGTTCTGCTATTCCTGGTTTGACCCTGCCTGACGACTACTCTCATCGGACTGCAGCCTTCCACAGGTAGTGATCTCCAGGGCACTGTGTAATTCCAGATCCCTGTATAGGGGTTAAAGGGTTTCAGGGTTCTGAGGGTCCTGCTTGGTGAGTGGCTTCCCTCTAGCCTGTCCATTACATCCCGTCTAAGTCTGTTGATCCAGGCAGGCGTTACACCTGTTCATTCCAGCCTGTAATTCCTCTCCTTATGTTTGGTGCTTATGCTTGCCTGTGGAGAAAGATCGGGTGAGATTTATCTATATTATTGCCCTTTTGGCATTTTTGTATTTTGCATAATGCACTGCACTTTTGATATTAAATTTCACATGTTAAATTAAAGGTTAAGTTTTAGTCCCTGCTATTGTATTTGTATAGACCAAGGAAGACATCTAAACATCAAGACAGGAAACTTAAAGCAATATGTCTCCAAAACAGGAAATGCACAACAAAACAAATGAGGAACGAATGGGAAGAAACTAGAGTCAATGTCTGTGACTGAACTGTAAGAAATCGCCTAAAGGAAATGGGATTTACATACAGAAAAGCTAAACAAAAGCCATCATTAACACCTAAACAGAAAAAAATCTTAATTACTTACCGGTAATGGGATTTTCAGTAGCCTATGACAGCACCACCTGAGAGATAGGTTCCGCCCACATCAGGACAGGAAACCCACTGATAAAAAGGCGGTACCTCTCCTCCACATCAGTAGGTTTACAGAGCCAGAGAGGACCAACAAAACAAAATCAGAAAATGTTAATCACACCACCACCCAAGAATACACCACTAACAGTAACACTCCCTGAAGGGTGCCCATAACCAGTGAAAAAGGTGGGGAACTAAGGATGCTGTCATGGGCTACTGAAAATCCCATTACCGGTAAGTAATTAAGATTTTTCCCCTTCATCCATGACAGCACCACCTGAGAGATTCTATAGACCAAGCACCTTAGGGAGGGACCACCACTTGCAGAACCCGTCTACCGAAACAAAAGGTCAGCAGTGGAGGATAAGTCAAGTCTATAGTGACAAAAAAATGTAGAAGCAGAGGCCCAAGTGGAGGCCCTGCAAATTTGTTCAACAGAGACCTCAGCCCTTTCAGCCCACGAGGTGGAGACCGACCTAGTGGAGTGAGCCCTAATGTGAAGAGGGGCAGGGACACCCTTGGCCGAGTAAGCTAGGGAGATGGTGTCCCGAAGCCATCATGCCACAGTAGCCTTAGACATCTGGCAACCCTTAGTACTGCGCTGAAATGCTACAAAAAGGGCCTGGGATTTCCGCCAGTCCCTAGTCCTATCCAGATAGGTAAGAAGGGCCCTTCTCACATCCAATCTATGAAGCCTGGCTTCCTTGTCATTTGAAGGGGGGTCACAAAAGGAAGGCAAAATAATTTCCTGTGATCTGTGAAAGGGCTTAACCACCTTAGGAAGGTAGGAAGGGTCCGTACGCAATACCACTCTGTCTGCCAGAACCTGAGTATATAGATGGACAATAGAAAGTGCCTGTAAATCCCCCACCCGCCTAGCAGACGTCATGGCAATGAGGAGTGCAACCTTTAGGGATAGGATTTTAAGGGGAACTTCCGAGAGGGGCTCATAGGGAGTGTCTACAAGGGCATCCAGGACAAGATTCAAATCCCAGGGGGGCATACGAGGAATGGGAACTGGGGCAGATCTAGCACATGACCTAATAAACCGGCTAATCCAGTGATTCCCAGCCAGGTTTTGGTTATAAAGGGTACCTAGGGCTGAAACCTGGACTTTTAAGGTGTTAGTGGCCAGGCCCATTTCCACTCCTTTCTGAAGAAAGTCCAAAATGGCCGAGATAGGAGGAGGACCCATCACCTGTGCACCGGAAACCTGCAGGAACTTTCGCCAGACCCTGCCATAAATACCTGTGGTAACTGCTTTCCTACTCTTGAGGGTAGACACCACGTTCTCCGAGAAGCCCCTAGTCCCTGCAAGAGAAGGTCCACTGCCTTCGGAAGGACCCAAGGTTCCGATATTGCCAGCTTCTGAAGCCAGTAAAACCAGGCCCTCTTGGGCCAGAATTGAGCAATGAGGATTACATGAGCCTTGTCCTCCCGAACCTTCCTGAGCACTGCCGAGAGAAGGATCAAAGGAGGGAAGGCATACAGAAGACCCTGAGACCAGGATACCTGCATTGCGTCTATCACCCAGGGACTATCCCTGGGATTGAGGGAGCAAAATTTCTCTAGCTTCCTGTTGGCCCTGGTTGCAAACAGGTCTAAAACCGGCATCCCCCAAAGATCTACGATCAACTGAAAGACTCGGGGGTTCAGGGCCCATTCCCCCTGACGGAGATGATGAGTGCTTAGGAAGTCCGCTTCTATGTTGTCCTTCCCAGGAATATGAAGGGCACAAAGGCGGAGACTGTGGGACTCCATTAGATGAAAGATCCGTATAGTGAGGGCAAGGAGTCGTGAGGACCTGGTGCCTCCTTGATGGTTCAGATAGGCCACCACTACCCTGTTGTCCGAAAGGACCTGAATAGTCTGACCTGTTAGACAATGGAGGAATCCCTGAAGGGCCAGATTCACCACCATGAGCTCCCTGAAGTTGGAAGACTGATTTCGCAACTGAGTGTCCCAAATACCCTGTAGCTGTACCCCCAGCCCAGGTGACTGGCATCTGTGGTGATAATGTCTGTGACCTTGGGACACCATGCCACTCCTGCAGATAGATGCGTCAAGTCCTGCCACCAGGACAGGGAAGGTAGCACTTCGGGACCTAACCGGATCAGGTGGTCTAAACATCCTCCTGACCGTAGCTGCCAGTCCAGGACCTCCATCTGAAGGGATCGCATATGTATCTGAGCCCAAGGGACCGCAGGGATGCAGGCGGAAAGGGATCCTACCAGAGACATATATTGACGGAGGGACATGACCGGATTGTGAATTGCCGAGGTGACCAGAGAACGAATCCTGAGCTGCTTCTCCTCTGGGAGAAAGGACATCTGCGCGATTGAGTCCAGGATGAGACCCAGAAAGGCCTGACGTTGCTGAGGATGAAGCCTTGACCTCTCCCGGTTTATGATCCAACCTAAGCCCTGAAGGATGGTGATCACCACCTCCACATGTGTTCTGCAGAGAGACTCGGATGGACTCACTACCAACAGGTCGTCCAAGTAAGGGACAATGAGGATCTGGTGAGACCTGATGTGCGCCATTACCTCTGCCATTAGTTTTGTGAAGACCCTTGGGGCCATGGAGATACCGAAGGGTAGTGCCCTGAACCGATAATGAAGCACCGATCCGTCCTTTTGATGGGCAAATCTGAGGAACTGTCAAGACGTTGGGTGAACTGGAACGTGATAATATGCGTCCTTTAAATCGAGGACTGCCATGAAACAGCCGGGATATAACAGTTTGATTGTAGACCGGACCGTCTCCATCTTGAAAGGGTGTTGTACCAGATACTGATTGAGGACTCTGAGGTTGATAATTATTCTAAAGGATTGGTCCGGTTTGCAGACTAAGAACAGAGGAGAATACATTCCCTGACCTCTTTCCCCCGTGGGAACCTGCTGTATGACCCTTTTCAAAAGGAGAGATTGGATCTCGTCCTCCAAGGCTCTGGCTTTCTCTACCCGAGTCATGGATGTTACAACAAAATACCCCCGAGGGGGCAAACTCAGTTCCAAGGAGAGACCGTCTGAGATGACTCGCAGAATCTATGGGCTGGAAGAGATCCTTTCCCATGCAGGGAGGAAGAGAGAGAGCCTCCCTACCACCGGGATGATGGCGTCATTGGGGACCTTTGGACTTCAAGGAGGAGGAAGGGGCAAACATAAATCCAGACATCTTTCGTCATTTCTCCCTCCAGGAGTCCTGCTCTTTGGGGGGCTTCTTATGGAAAAACTGTCTTCTCCGAAAATGCCTATTACATGGAAACTGCTGTTGTACAGTCGGAAAGCCCTGTTTTCTGTCCGATGCCTTGGAGAGATCATCCAGTTGTGATCCAAAGAGAAAGTCACCTTCATAGGGCATACTGCATAGACGGCCCTTAGATTGGACGTCTCCCTTCCAAGACTTCAGCCATAGGGCCCGTCTGGATGAATTGGAAAGGGCCGCAGCTTTAGCTGACAACTTCAAGGAGTCAATGGAAGCGTCGGCAAGAAATGCCGCTGCCCCTTGAATGCGAGGTATGGAGGAGAGGATCTCCTTTCGGGGTGTGTCATCCTTAAGCCAGTCCTCCAGCTGTTGGACCTAGACCATGAGGGAACGTGCGACACAAGTTTCCGCCACCGCTGGTCTTAGAGCTCCCGTGGTAGCCTCCCAAGTGCTACGGAGAAACCCATCCGATTTTCGGTCCAGCTGATCCCGGAGGGAACCGAAATCTTCAAAGGGGAGAGTTGTGGACTTGGATGCCTTTGCCAGTGCCACATCGATCCTAGGAGTTTTGTCCCATGATGTAGTAGCGGCTTCATCAAAGGGATACTTTGTCTTCGGAGAAGAGGAAATCGGCATTCTCTTTTCAGGTTTCTGCCACTGATCCCTTATCACTTCCTGGATCTTGTGATGGATAGGGAACACCTTCTTCTTCCTACTTTCCAGGCCACCGAACATAAGGTCCTGTGTAGATTCATGACTCTTATCGTCCACCAGCCCCATAGTAGCTCGGACCGCCTTAACCAGGGATATTACCTCAGAGGGAGGAAAACACGGCCTGCCACCTTCATCCGAAGAAGAGGATGAGTCAGAGTTCGAGGGAAAGGTAGGGGAAGAAACTCCAGAGCCCTTCTCAAAGCTATCAGACTTAGTGAATGATCCAGCCTGCTTCCTAGCTGCCTTCTTATGCTTCTTTGGAGCTGACTCGGATATGGAGCCCATAGAATTCTGTACTTCGGCCCTAATAATGTCCCATAACTCCGCCGTAAAACTCGGTGCTTCAGTACACAGGACCTTCTTAATACAGGAGGGACAAAGGTCTTTCCGGTAATCAGAAGCCAAAGTCTCCTTGCACACCCCACATCATCTATAGGTTTTTTTTGAGGTATGTTTTTTGGGCACCTGAGAAATAATGGGACATAAGGAAACATAAGGAACCAATAAGACAGCAGGCACTCACCCCCCAAGATGGCGGTTAAATACCGTTTTCGGTGGAGATTTACGAGTTCCAGACTTCCTGGAATCAGAGTGATGACCCGCCGGACTGGAGGGGCTTGCCCTGGAAGGGGGGCGATCCCCCCCCCCCCATTGCTGATGGTGGGAAGCCTGAGAGTCCTTCTGTCTGTCTGGGACATCCTTCCCTGATGGGGAGCTGTCTGCCATCCTAACGGAGGAGATGTACTCACCATATCCCTGCGAGCGTCACATCTTTACATCTCTCAAATTTGCCGCCCGAATCCCGTTCCTGGGCGCAGCCATCTTGGCCGACCCTGCGCATGCGCGGGGAATCATTTCCGGGTGCCGCGTCACATCCTTTTCTCCCCCGGCGTGTACAGCAACAGCAGGGCTCCGTGTGAGGACACCGCCGGGGGCGACGCAGAGCCGAGCTCCCGCTCCAGGCTTGCGCCCCACCACCGCATAAGCGTAAAGCCCTGGGGAGGTGCTTCCAGGCCCGAATGCCGGCTTTTGGTAAGTACCAATCTTGCACACCGGGTCGGACCTGGGAGAATCCGAGGGTTTGTCCCATCAGGACAGGAAACCAAACTGATGTGGAGGAGAGGTACCACCTTTTTATCAGTGGGTTTCCTGTCCTGATGTGGGCGGAACCTATCTCTCAGGTGGTGCTGTCATGGGCGAAGGGGAAAAACAAGGTTACAATGGGCTAAGGAAAAGCAATCGTGGACTGTGGATGACTGTCATATTCAGTGATGAATTGCAAATCTGCATTGGGCAAGGTGATGATGCTGGAAGTTTTGTTTGGTGTCGTTCCAATGAGATTTATAAAGATGACTGCCTGAAGAGAACATGTAAATTTCCACAGTCATTGATGATATGGGGCTGCATGTCAGGTAAAGGCACTGGGGAGATGGCTGTCATTACATCTTCAATAAATACCCAAGTTTACATTGACATTTTGGACACTTTTCTTATCCCATCAAATGAAAGGATGTTTGGGGATGATGAAATAATTTATTAAGATGATAATGCATCCTGCCATAGAGCAAAAAAAGTGAAAACATTCCTTGAAAGAAGACATATAAGGTTACTGTCATGGCCTGCAAATAGTCCGGATCTCAATCCAATTGAAAATCTTTGGTGGAAGTTGAAGAAAATGGTCCATGACAAGGCTCCAACCTGCAAAGCTGATCTGGCAACAGCAATCAGAGAAAGTTGGAGCGAGATTGATGAAGAGACTATTTGTCACTCATTAAGTCCATGCCTCAGAGACTGCAAGCTGTTATAAAAGCCAGAGGTGGTGCAACAAAATACTATTGATGTATTGGAGGGTTCTTTTGTTTGTTTGTTTTTCATGATTCCATAATTTTTACCTCAGAATTGAGTGATTCCATAATTTTTCCCCCTGTTTGGTTTCGAAAAGTAACCGTAACTGGCTGCACATTGTTTTCATGATTTTTTTAGTGTTTCTTAAAGCCAGAAAGTTGACATTTGAAATGACTTTAGTTTTGTGCCGCCTGTGATCTGCTTTTATTAAACAAAAGTAAACAACTGAATGAACATCCTCAGAGCCAGGGGAGGCCAACATTTTTGCCAGGGGTTGTATGTAGTGTAATAGATATATCACACACCCAGGGCCGTATTTACCACTAGGCACTCGTGGTCCGGTGCCTGGCGCGGCGGGTTGCGGGGGGGGTGGCACCTTCTGGCTGGAAAAAAAAATTATTTTTTTACATCCTCCCCCCCTCCGTTACAGTCTATTAAATCAGTTGTGGTTTTGGAGGGGGGGGTGGTGGTGAGAGGCGCACCTCCATCTATCTGTATCTGCATCTTTAAGACGCGTATACAAATAAACTGCGGGCGCTGTGCACAGGGAGCTGATTGACCCCGGAAGTGCCGGCGCCTGCACTTCCGGGGTCAGAGGCGCGCCAATCAGCTCCGTGCTGTGGCGTCTAAAGCTGTAGATGCCGTGGAGGACACAACACTCACCAGAGCCAGCAGCAGGAGGAGAATGACGGACACCGGATGAGAAGCTGTAGCTGCAGCAAGAGGGCGGCGGCGGCAGCACAGGAGCAGGTAATCGCTGGCAGAGTTCCTAATGCTGTGAAATGAGGGGGAGGCAGGCAGATGCTATAAAGTTAGGATTGTGGGGGAGAGGCAGGCAGAGGCTATAGACTAAGGATTAGGAGGCCTATTATTGTAGTCTGGAGATTAGAGGCCTATGACTCGACAGTGGTTAGGGGGGCTGAGGCTATTAGTATAGTCTTTAGAGTTAGGGGGCCTATTAAAGAAGATGGTGGTCAAGGGGCCCTATTGCTGTAGAGGGGAAGGTTTAGGGAGCCTGTTGCTGTAAGAGGGGGGTTAATGGAGCCTGTTGCTGTAGAGGGGAAGGTTTAGGTAGACTGTTGCTGTAAGAGGGGGATTAATGGAGCCTGTTGCTGTAAGAGGGGGGTTAATGGAGCCCGTTGCTGTAAGAGGGGGGTTAATGGAGCCTGTTGCTGTAAGAGGGTGGTTAATGGAGCCTGTTGCTGTAAGAGGGGAGTTAATGGAGCCTGTTGCTGTAAGAGGAAGGTTAATGGAGCCTGTTGCTGTAAGAGGGGGAGGTTTAGGGAGCCTGTTGCTGTTGGGGGGGTTAATGGAGCCTGTTGCTGTTGGGGGAGGGTTAATGGAGCCTGTTGCTGTTGGGGGGGGTGTTAATGGAGCCTGTTGCTGTTCGGGGGGGTTAATGGAGCCTGTTGCTGTTGGAGGGGGGGTTAATGGAGCCTATTGCTGTTGGGGGGGTTAATGGAGCCTGTTGCTGTTGGGGGGGTTAATGGAGCCTGTTGCTGTTGGGGGGGTTAATGGAGCCTGTTGCTGTTGGGGGGGGTTAATGGAGCCTGTTGCTGTTGGGGGGGTGTTTGGGGGCGGTGGGTTAATGGAAACTGTTGCTGTTGGGGGGGTTAATAGAGCCTGTTGCTGTTGGGGGGGTTAATGGAGTCTGTTTCTGTAGGAGGGGGGTTAATGGAGCCTGATGCTGTAGGAGGGTTAATGGAGCCTGATGCTGTAGGAGGAGGGTTAATGGAGCCTGTTGCTGTAGGAGGAGGGTTAATGGAGCCTGTTGCTGTAGGAGGAGGGTTAATGGAGCCTGTTGCTGTTGGGGGGATAATGAAGCCTGTTGCTGTTGGGGGGGGTAATGGAGCCTGTTGCTGTAGGAGGGGAGATTTAGGGGGCCTTTTGCTGTAGGAGGGGGGTTTAGGGGGCCTTTTGCTGTAGGAGGGGGGTTTAGGGGACCTTTTGCTGTAGGAGGGGGGTTTAGGGGACCTTTTGCTGTAGGAGGGGGGGTTAGGGGACCTTTTGCTGTAGGAGGGGGGTTTAGGGGGCCTTTTGCTGTAAGAGGGGGAGTTTAGGGGGCCTTTTGCTGTAGGAGGGGGGTTTAGGGGGCCTTTTGCTGTAGGAGGGGGGGTTTAGGGGGCTTTTTGCTGTAGGAGGGGGGTTTAGGGGGCCTATTGCTGTAGGAGGGGGGTTTAGGGGGCCTATTGCTCTAGGGGGCCTAATGCTGTAGATGGGCGGTTTAGGGGGGCTGACAGAGGGAGGGATAGTGCAAGGGACAAAATTGATGGGGAAAAGTATAAGGACTCAGTATGTTGGGGGTCTCAGTATGGAGAGGGGTAGATGTAGAAACTTGGCACCCAAGATTAATGTGAATAGTGTTTTTTTATTGTGAAGAACTTGTAGGACCAACGCAAGCACAGATGTTTCGGTGAAAAGACCTTCATCAGTGCATGCAGGGGGTCCTCAGACAGTATAGTATCGTGGGGAGTGGCGTAGCCCGGTATGACGTGGTGTCCACCTCTGTCTATATGGCAATGCTGGGCTCGTGCTACTCCTACAAGTTCTTCACAATAAAAACCACTATTCACATTGATCTTGAGTGTCAAGTTTCTGCATCTACTTGAGGCAGTTATGGACCCTCTTTGTGCCCCCCCCCCAGAAGTGTCGTGTATCAACTCAGTAAGTATGGAGAGGGGGAAGCATTCGGAGCTCATATGGAAAAGAGGTAGCATGGAGGTTCAATATGGGGGGGTGTCAATATGGGGGGGGTGTCATTATGGGGGGTTCCTTATGGACAAGGGCAGTGAAATGTGAGCTAATGTAGGAGGGTGCTCAGCATTAGATGTGAAGTAGCGCGGGGGTCTCTGTATGCTGAGTAGGGCAGCATGGTGGTCTCTGTAGGCTGAGTGGGGCAGCATGGTGGTCTCTGTATGGAAAAGGGGCAGGCAGCATTTTGAGTACATTAAGAAGGGGCAGCATGGAAGGCTCAGTATGGAGAGGGGCAGCATGCATGGGACATTATGAGGAGGGGGCAGCATGATGTGAGGACAGTGTGCAGATCATATTTCATAATTGAGGAAGGTGTGGTTGGTATAGTTTATAAGGGAGGGCAGTGTGGCGTTTTAGTTTATTATGGGGCAGTGTGGCGGTCATAGTATATAAGTGGGGACGGTGTGGTGGGAATATTTTATAGGAGAGGATAGCATGGAGGCAATGTATGTTAAGAGGTATTGTGAGGAGTAATATTCTTTTGCGGGGAGCGCAGTGAGGTGCAGTTATTTTTTTCACAGCATAGGGCTTATTTATAGCACAGCGTTTGTGGTTATTGTTATTTGGGAACATTATAATGACATTGTTATTTTTCAGGGCACCATGGTGAGATGTGCTGCAGACGACTGGAGAAGAGGGAAGTCTGCAGAGACGAGCTGTGGATGTGAAGTCATTATGGAGTCGGGGACATGAGAACAGCAATCGGTGAGTGAATTATCACAGACCTTACACTGCACTAACATTTACACAGATTTAGGGGTAAAAATGACCGGAGTGCTTTTTTAACCCCATTACGACCGCGTTACGTTTTAACACGGCACCAAAAAAGGGTACTTATTCCTTTCTGCCGTTTTAAAACCCTGAGACCCTGGAGATCATGATTCGGGCCGGTTTTTCCGGTCCCCAGTCACGTGATGACCGGTATACACCGTATACCGTTCATCAAGTTATAGTAAATGACCGCGCCGGTAAAAAATGATTTATCTCCCATCTGGCATGATCAAACATGCCAGATGGGAGATAAATCTTTTTCCCGGTTCCCTCCGGTCCCCTCGGTATCCCCAAAGTGCCCCCCCGACCCCCAACCCCCTCCCGAAAATCCAAGATGGCCGCGCGCACCGGCGAGCACAGCAGCGCGCCGGCCGCATTTACACTTTTCTTATGGTTTCTGTCGTATGTGCCATAACACATGCGACAGAAACCTGCTCCCCAGGCCCTGCCGGGTCCCCCCCTATCACCCCCGGTGTTCCCTGGTGTCAGACATACCTGTCGGAGCGCTGATCCCCCACGGCCCCCTCCTCCGGCTCCTTCTCAGCAGACGCCGGTCACATGTGCAGAGCGCAGCTGTCAGCTTCCTGTGTTCAGGACGCTGGCTCCTGCTGCTGCTGCTGCACGGAGTCTGCAGCTGTGACCCGGGGAGAGTGAGTGCAGATTCTTTGCACCCACTCTCCTCAAATGGAGGGTCTGCAATACTAGAAAATGGGGGATACGTTCCCTGAACGTGTCCCCCATATTCTAGAAGGTCCAGAGTCGACGTGGGACGTCCAAATGGATTACAGCGAATTTTTTTTTTTCTTTTCAATAAATTGGTTAATCAGGGAATGTTTTGGGGAGTGTTTTTTCAAATAAATTTTTTTTTGTTGTCAATTTTTTTTTTTATTACTGTCAATTAGTTATGTCGGGTATCTGATAGACGCCGTGACATAACTAATTGCTGGGCTTGATGCCAGGTGACATTACACACCTGGTATCAACCCCATTTATTACCCCGTTTGCCAACGCACCAGGGCGCGGGATGAGCTGGGGCGAAGCGCCAGAATTGGCGCATCTAATGGATGCGCCACTTCTGGGGCGGCTGCGGCCTGCTATTTTTAGGCTGGGAAGAGTCCAATAACCATGGCTCTTCCCATCCTGAGAATACCAGACCCCAGCTGTCAGCTTCACCTTGGCTGGTGATCTAATTTGGGGGGACCCCACGTTTGTTTTGTTTTTTTTAATTATTTATTCATAAATAATTAAAAAAAAAAACAGCTTGGGGAGCCCTCCAAATTGATCACCAGACAAGATGAAGCTGTCAGCTGTGGTTTGCAGGCTACAGCTGTCTGCTTTACCCTAGCTGGCTATCAAAAATAGGAGGGACCCCACGTCATTTATTTTAATTCTTTTTTTTTTTTTGGGCTAAATACAAGGCTAGGCATCCTTTAGTGTCACATGAAAGGCACTAAAGGGCGCCAGCTTAGAATATGCAGGGGGGTGGGATGTTATATATGTTTGACATCTATCCATTCATCCATTGTAGCATTTTAGGCTGTGTGCCCACAATCAGGGTTTGCAACGTTTTGGGCGCAGAGTGTTTTCCCTGCGTCCATAACGCTGCGTTGTGCAGTAGAAGCACAGTGGCAGGATTTTTAGAAATCCCGTGCCCACTGTGTTTCTTTTCTCCGCAGCATAAATCGACCTGTGGCGCAGCTTCCCGAGCCTCAGCATGTCAATTTATGCTGCGGAGATGAGTGTTCTCTGCAGGTAGAATAGAACTAAAGTCCACAGCAGCCTGAACCCAAATCGTGGGCATGGGCAGCTGCGTTCTCCCGTGGACAACACACACATCTCTGCAGGAAGGCTGATACTGTGTACTAGACGCCGTGTCGCTGGATCATGGCCACATAGCCTAAAGGCTACTTTACACGCTGCGATATTAGTCCCGATATCGCTAGCGTGGGTACCCGCCCCCATCTGTTGTGCGACACGGGCAAATCGCTTCCCGTGCCGCACAACATCGCGCAGACGCGTCACACATACTTACCTGCCCGGCGACGTCGCTGTGACCAGCGAACCGCCTCCTTTCTAAGGGGGCGGTCCGTGCTGCGTCACAGTGACGTCACTGAGCGGCCGCCCAATAGAAGCGTAGGGGCGGAGATGAGTGGCCGGAATATCCCGCCCACCTCCTTCCTTCCTCATAGCGGCCGGGAGGCAGGTAAGGAGAGGTTCCTCATTCCTGCGGCGTCACACATAGTGATGTGTGCTGCCGCAGGAGCGACGAACTACATCGTTACTGCTGCAGTAACGATAATCGAGAATGGACCCCCGTGTCACCAATGAGCGATTTTGCACGTTTTTGCAACGATGCAAAATCGCTCATCGGTGTCACACGCAGCAACATCACTAATGCGGCCGGATGTGCGTCACCAATTCCGTGACCCCAACGACTCCACATTAGCGATGTCGCAGCGTGTAAAGCCCCCTTAACAGTGAGAAATTTGTTGCTACAGCAACATTTTTGTGAAGTACCTGTGGATTCAAAATGTTTACTATACTCCTGAATAAAATCCTTGAGGGGTCCAGTTTCCAAAATGAGGTCACTTGTGGGGGGTTTCTGATGTATAGGTTGTGACGGGGTGTACATCAGAGCAAAGAGAGACAACAGGCCGAGGATGATCCAACAGGTTTACAAACAGGAATACAGGAACAGCACACGACAAGTCCAAATAAAACAGATTCGGGGGCACCTCCCGATAATCCAAAGTGCCAGATCACAACGTAATAGTCCTTTTCAGAGTCCCAGAAATCCCACACAATCCACTGGACGGCGAGGTCTGTCCGCAGATTCAGATCTCGCTCCCTTCCTCTTCAAAAACTCAACTCCCAACTGCATTTAGAAACAGGAGTGAATTGTTTGAGCTCGTGGGCCCGCCCCTCAAGGGTAGGGGTCTATGCAATGGTTGGGCCCACTAGAAGATTCTAGAAGGTTGGCTCCGAGATGTCTACAGGTTTGTGTAGTTGGCGTTATCCACTGCTTACGAAACAATGAGAAGTTCCCCTGGCTGTGTGGACAAGAGATAATTGCATTATGGGCCCAGAGACACAGGAGATGGGGGGAAGGTATGGTTACTTACATCCCAAGACATTTCAAAGTCTTCAGTAAGTACAACCAAAGGAAAGTGACATCACATCCTAACATAGTATTACTGCAAATACAGTGAGAAGGTAAAATACATCATGACAATTCCTTCCCCTCCCAACTTGTGTACGTACTAGGGACCTCTACAGGTCGCTGGTTAAGTACACGCAGGCATGGCTGACAGGACTCAAGGCTCCTCTTGCCTGGACAGTCCATCTGCATTTTGGTGTTGGCTGCCCCTTCTATATTGTATGGTAAAGTTATAGGGCTGCAGAGCCAGGCTCCATCGCAGTAAGCGTCCATTGTCCCCAGAGACTCTGTTCAGCCAGGTGAGGGGATTGTGATCAGTAACCACAGTGAATTCCCGTCCATACAGATACGGCCGTAGTTTCTTAAGGGCCCACACTACAGCCAGACATTCCTTCTCAACAGTTGCATAGGCCACTTCTCGGTCCAGCATTTTCCGGCTGATATAGGCGATGGGGTGCTCGTCCCCAGCTGCATTCACCTGGCTGAGGACAGCTCCCAGTCCATAAGCAGAGGCGTCCGTCTGCACAATGAATCTCCTCTTGTAGTCTGGAGCAGCCAGGACAGGATCGCAGACCAAGGCGTCCTTCAGCCGGTTAAAAGCCTCATCACAGGCTGGAGTCCAGATCACCAGCCGGGGCATTGTTTTCTTGGTCAGGTCGGTAAGAGGCTTGGCCACAGTACTGAAATGAGAAACAAATTTTCGGTAATAACTGGCAGTGCCCAGAAAAGCCATAACTTGTTTCTTAGTTTGGGGTACAGGCCAGTCTCTAATAGCCTGGATTTTGGCAGGCTCAGGTCGGAGCTTCCCTCCTCCCACTCTATGTCCTAGGTACTGGACTTCCCCCATCCCCAATTGGCATTTATCGGGTCGAATAGTTAGGCCGGCTGCAAGAATCAGGTCCAAAATAATGGCTACTTGATTCAGATGTTCCTCCCATGTGTGGCTGAAGACGGCGATATCATCCAAGTAGGCACAAGCAAAGTCATCACATCCCCGGAGGATCTGATCCACCATTCTCTGGAAGGTGGCCGGGGCATTTTTCATTCCAAAAGGCATGCTTAGAAATTCATACAGACCAAAGGGGGTTATAAAAGCGGACCGTTCTCTCCCTTCATCCGTTAGAGGGATCTGCCAGTATCCCTTACTGAGATCCAAGGTAGTGACATATCGGGACCCAGCCAGTCGGTCTAGAAGTTCGTCAATACGAGGCATTGGGTAAGGATCGCTGACGGTATGGTCATTTAGTCGCCGATAGTCCACACAAAATCGAGTACTCCCATCCTTCTTGGGTACTAACACCACAGGGGAGGCCCAAGGGCTATGGGAGGCCTGGATTACCCCAAGCTGTAACATCTCCTCCAGTTCGTGCTGCATGGTGTTTCGAACTGATTCAGGTACCCGGTAAGGAGCCAGTTGTATGGGACGGATGCCCTGAGTGTCCACATGATGTTGGGTGACGGTGGTTCGACCTGGTTGGGATGAGAAAGCAGCCCGTCTCTGTTGAAGCACTTCCAGCATCTGGATTTTCTGTAAGGAGTCCAGGTAATCTCCCAGGGGAACCTGTTCCACAGTGGATGGGGCTCTCGCTGCTTCCACGAGATCAGGTAGAGAGTCCTCATCCTCTTGACCATCTTCTGAAGCCAACCGACAGCTTGCTATCATTGGAATGTTCCGGTCATGGTACTCCTTAATCATATTCACATGGACAGTCTTTTGCCTTAGCCCCTGATCATCTAAAGCAAGAAGGTAATTGGTATCATTCAGTTTTCTGAGAACCCGGAAGGGACCCTCCCATGTGGTCTGCAGTTTATTTTGCCGATGGGGAACAATCATTAAGACTTGTTGTCCTTCTACAAACTCCCGATAGCGTGCGTTACGGTCATACCATGTCTTCTGTCTGGTTTGAGCCATACGCAAATGACTCTGTGCAAAACTAGCAAGTTGGGCCAAGGTTTCTCGCAGCTTTAGGACATAAGGGACAACAGGGGTTCCTGTATCTTCAACTTGCCCCTCCCAGTATTCCTTGAGCAGGGTTAAGGGTCCTCGGACCTTTCTTCCATAGAGTAGTTCAAAGGGGGAGAACCCAGTGGACTCCTGGGGAACTTCCCGATAGGCAAACAAGAGATGGGGTAGGTACTTCTCCCAGTCTGAATCTCGGTCCGTGAAGGCCCTCAGCATATTCTTCAGAGTGCCGTTGAATCGTTCACAAAGTCCATTTGTTTGGGGATGATACGGGGTCGTTCGGATCGCTCGTACTCCACAGGTGCGCCACAGACACTGGACCAACTCTGACATAAACTGGGAGCCTTGGTCCGACAAGATCTCACTGGGGAATCCTACTCTGGTAAAAATAATAACCAAGGCCTCGGCCACCTTGGCTGCAGAGATACTTGACAAGGCCACGGCTTCTGGATATCGGGTGGCGTAGTCCACAACAGTGAGAATGTACTGCTTTCCAGATTTACTTGGTTTAGCCAGAGGTCCAATGATATCAACAGCTACTCTTTGAAAGGGTTCTTCTATTATAGGGAGCGGTTGCAGGGGTGCCTTTGGGTGATCTCCGGGTCGCCCTCTACGCTGACATATGTCACAAGTTCGGCAGAAATGCGCCACTGCTTGGGAAATCCCCGGCCAATAAAAAGTTTGAGTCAATCGTCTCTCGGTGCGGGTTTTGCCTTGATGGCCAGCCGTAGGAATGTCATGAGCCAGGTGTAATAGGGGAATTCTGTACTTCTGAGGAACAATCAGCTGTTTGCTATAAGTCCAGGGCTTATCTAGGGAGTCGGCATTGGCAACCCGATACAGAAGTCCATTTTCTCTGATAATTCTTTCTCCGTTTTCCCCTAGCTGCCCTATTTCAGCCCGAGTTCTAAAACTAGCAAGGGTGGGGTCAGTCTCTACTTCTTGTCTAAACTGAACTTTATCCCAAGTAACATTCATATTATCCCCACAAGAAGAATCACTCACCGGCTGTAATGGCAGTTCTGGTGGCCTCAGTTCCATGGATGGGTTGTACACGTCCACATAGGCTGCTCTCTTGGCTTGACTTCTGGTTACCGCACCGACAAAGTGGCAATGAAGATTCCCCACATCATTTCCTAGAAGAACATCTGCAGGGAGGCCGCTCATCACACCGACCACACATTGTTTTGCCCCAAAGCCATAATCCAGGGTCACACTCGCTCTTGGAATATATCTCTGGGTACCTCCTGCCAGTTCAATGGCAATTCCTGGTCCCTTTTGAATTGCTTGTGGTTGAATTACTCGGGGATCGGCTATGGTGAGGAAAGCCCCAGTGTCACGGAAGCCAACAACTTTTTGGCCATCCAGCACGACCTCCTGTAGATGTTTGTCCTGAAGATCAGAAGAACAGGTGGCTGGAGCTCGCACCCCATAGACTCCGGGTAGGGGAGCCAGGATATCTGAGTCACTTGGCAAGTCATCAGGCATAGAATCCAGCTCTTCTCCTGGTGAAGGTGTCTGTAGGTAATGAACAGGCAAAGGCGGTCTGTAGCTGTTCTGTCTACGAACACCTGGACATTGGAATTGCATGTGCCCAGGCTGCCCACATCCATAACATCTGCGCTCTGGGATTCTTCCTCCGCGTCGTATTCCCAAAGGTGGAGCATGAGTAATGCGAGGCACAGTCACACGAAGGTCCCCATGAGTTGACGGTCTAGGGTGATGGTGAACATTGGGGCCAGAAGGACCAGGGGCCACCAGCGTTGGGGGGTTGGTGTTTTTTTTCTCACTGGGTAGTAGTTTTTTCCACTGAGGCTTGATGGTGAGAGCCTCATCAGCTAAAGCTGCAGCTTCCTCCACAGTGGCTGGTCTCCTTTCACGCACCCATTCCCGGATCTCAGCGGGGCACTTGAAGTAAAACTGCTCTTTTAGGAGGACCTGGAGGACGGTCTCCAAGGTTAAGGCCTCCTCTGCCTCCAACCAACGATGCCACAGATGTTTGAGTTTGTGGGCATACATCTTGAAGGACACTTCCTCATCACATGCTAGAGTACGGAACTGAGTCCTGTAAGTGTCTGGCGTTACAGCATAATGTTCTAGAATAGTCTGTTTAATATCCGCATACTCACAGTTCCACCGAGGGTCCATAGCTCTATAGGCTGCAGCAGCTCCACCCTCTAAGAGCCCAACCAGATGCCGGACGCGCTCCCTTTCTGGGACTTCCATTAATCGACACTGATGCTCAAAGTCCTGGAAGAAGCCCTCAATGTCACCAGCAGCCTCATTAAACTGCTTGAAGTCTTTGCGGGACACTCTGGGAAGTTCCCTCATGATGGGTGCTGGGGTTACAGTCTGTCTGGAACCTCTCGCGGCTTCCACAGCGAGCTGCTTATCCAGCAATGCCATCTCCTCCATCCTGCGCTCCTTCTCTTCAGCTCCACGCATGGCCTCCCTCTTATCTTCTATGGTGGCCTCATCTCCAAGCAGTGCCATCTTTTCCTTGTACCACACAACCCATTGACTTTTTTGGGTATTCACCTCCGGCTCCCGTCTTTGCTCCCCTTGCTGTGGAAATTGTTCCTCGGTGCCATCTTGCAGGCAAGCGTGTTCCAATGCCTCAATTAGTTGCTCCTTAGAGAGTCCTTTGTAGCCGACACCTAATTCATGGGCCTTTGTTTGTAGACTCGCCACAGTCCAGTTCCTGTATCCTGAGGTTCTGGTTTCAGACGTCGATTGGCTGTTGTCCTCCATTTCTTCTGCTCTGATCCCGCCGCTGCCACCAGTTTGTGACGGGGTGTACATCAGAGCAAAGAGAGACAACAGGCCAAGGATGATCCAACAGGTTTACTAACAGGAATACAGGAACAGCACACGACAAGTCCAAATAAAACAGATTCGGGGGCACCTCCCGATAATCCAAAGTGCCAGATCACAACGTAATAGTCCTTTTCAGAGTCCCAGAAATCCCACACAATCCACTGGACGGCGAGGTCTGTCCGCAGATTCAGATCTCGCTCCCTTCCTCTTCAAAAACTCAACTCCCAACTGCATTTAGAAACAGGAGTGAATTGTTTGAGCTCGTGGGCCCGCCCCTCAAGGGTAGGGGTCTATGCAATGGTTGGGCCCACTAGAAGATTCTAGAAGGTTGGCTCCGAGATGTCTACAGGTTTGTGTAGTTGGCGTTATCCACTGCTTACGAAACAATGAGAAGTTCCCCTGGCTGTGTGGACAAGAGATAATTGCATTATGGGCCCAGAGACACAGGAGATGGGGGGAAGGTATGGTTACTTACATCCCAAGACATTTCAAAGTCTTCAGTAAGTACAACCAAAGGAAAGTGACATCACATCCTGACATAGTATTACAGCAAATACAGTGAGAAGGTAAAATACATCATGACATAGGTACCCAAGGGGCCCTGCTAATGTGACATGGTGCGCGCAATTTACTTCAACTTTTCCAAAATTCAAATGGTGCTCCTTCCATTCCAAGCCCTCCCATTTATCCAAACAAAGGTTTTTAGCCACATGTGGGGTATCCCTGCGCTCACAAGAAATTAGATAACAACCTGTGGGGTACACGTTTTGTTGTTGCCTCTTGAAAAAGTGAAAAATGTGTCGCTAAATCAACATTTTTGTGAAAAAAATGAAAATTTCAATATGGCAACCTAAGCTTATCAAATTCTGTGAAGTATTCGTGGATTCAAAATGCTCAATATACACCTAGATAAAAGCCTTAAGGGGTCTAGTTTCCAAAATGGTGTCACTTGTGAGGGGTTTCTGCTGTTTAGGTACCTTAGCGGACATGTAAATGCAATATGGTGCCCGCAATCTATTTCAGCCAAATTTGCTTTCCAAAATTCAAATATTGCTCCTTATGTTCCGAGCCCTCCCATTTGTCCAAACAAAGGTTTCTGACCACATGTGGGGTATTGGCGCGTTCATAAGAAAGTGGGTAACAAGTTTTGGGGTTCATTTTGTTGTGTTATTTCTTCTAAAAGTGAATAAATTTGGGGTAGAGCAACATTTTAGGTAAAATTTTATTTTTTGCTTTTTTTCATTCCACTTTGCTTTAGTTCCTGTGAAGCACCTGAAGGGTTAATAAACTTTTTGGATATGGTTTTGAGTACTTTTAGGGGTGCTGTTTTGAGAATGGTGTCACTTTTAGGTATTTTCTGTCACTTAGGCCTCTCAAAGTCACTTCAAATGTGATGTGGTCCCTAAAAAAATGGTTTTGTGAATTTTGTTGAAAAAATGGGAAATTGCAGATGAACTTTTACCCCTTCTAACTTCCTAACCCCAAAACATTTTGTTTCAGAAATTGCGCTAATGTAAAGTAGACATGTGGGAAATGTTATTTATTAACTGTTTTGTGTGACATAACTCTCTGGGTTAAGGGCATACAAATTAAAAGTTTGAAAATTGCAAAATTTTCAAAATTTTCATCAAATTTCCGATTCCACTCCTGTATGGGGCCTCCGGGGCTGATGGAATGGCAGCTTGGATGGTCCTGCTCCCCACAGGTGGAGCGGTACCCCGGGGCAACAGTTGGTGCTCGTGAGAGTCTATGGTGTGATGTTGTGTGAATAGTACAGTGCAGGGCCGACAGGCAGTGAAAGAAACAGGCACAAACAGTAGTCTCTTTACCTTCTCCTCTTTTACTTGGCAACAGTTTAGTCCAGGGAGACCGTCACAGGTGGTAAAGATGATCCGGCCGGCCTGGAAGTGCCTGGGGGTGATTTCTTTGGCCAGTTGAGTATGAGGCCTACTCCCTTCTTTTCTTCTATAGGACCCTGCACTCTGAATTTAGCAATGGCCCTCTTGCTGCTGGTACCGGTGGTTCGTCCCTTTTTCTGTGTGGTAGGCTGCGCAGGCCCTCTCGGGTGCTTCTCTGCTGGAGTCCACACCGGGCCCTTGGAATGCAGCTGTACCTTCAGATTGCTGATGGGCCAGGGGGCTTGCAGCTCTCCTGCCCTCCGGATTCGGCCACCAGGGAAGGATTTTATACCCTGGCAACCACAGACTCCGATGTCTGAGTCTCTTCTGTGCCTCTCTGCAAATCTTGCTTCACTGGGCCAAGCTATCCCAGTTCCAGGCCCCAGTTCCACAAGACAGCACTACTCTGCGTCTGCTTCCTCTGCTTTCTCTCTACAGACTAACCACTAACTCCTCCCTCAGGTCAGACTTAAGGAATGCTCCCTGGAACTCCAGGTTCAGAGCTCCCCCTGCTGGCCTGAGAGAGAAACTGCGTTGGATGTTGAACTTACTGGCCAATGATTCCCCCAATTACCTTCAGGCTCAGCATTAACCCTTTGGAGGGGCAATGCTGTTGTGGCGACCAGGTCCTGGGGCGCCACACTCCCCCTTAGTTAAACTCAGTACTCCTGGACTGAAGAAACAAAACATAACATGTTAGAACATTTCATCCCATTATGGGAGGCGCATTACTTAAACGTTACAAACTTAAATAAAACTATAAGAGTCTAGTGTGGCTCCCTGCTGGGTGTCCAATACACTGCTCCATGGGGGACCCGCCGCGATAAAACCCCCAACGTAGGCTCTGGGCGTGCGTCAGAGCATTGATGACCCAACTCTATGCACGCCGGACGGGTTTTTCTTCAGGGGTGCTGAGCACACTGGTGCTAACTATGTACAGTTAGAGTGTTGGCCACCCATAGTCCAGTGGCCCAATTGTCCATTTACTTAATCACCTAAGACGAAAAGCATTTTATACAAGACATTTTAAATAACTATATACATTCTAATAGGTACTTTTCTTTTTACTCTCTATACCTTGGAGGGGGCTGTCCCCGAGTGCTACGTTGGGACCTGCGTAGCCCTGGTGTTTGTCCCTGACTACTTGGAGTGTCTGCTAGCTCAGTGCTACGGGTAGGCCTGACCCTGATAGGTATGCGTGATGATTGCCTACATGGTCTGAGAGTCGCCAAGGGTACGACAGGTTCACCACTGACAGGGGGTTGATCCTCCTCTTCCACTGCTGGCGTGTCATCTTGTGTTGAGGCGGACAGTTCCTTAGGTGGATCTGGAACCTCTTCTGTTTCTGGCTCAACCAACTGCGGGAACGTCAAGACTGGTACCACTATAGCATTATTTATTCGGGTCCAAGTTTTGGGGAATTTTCCAAGGATTGTCTGGATCATCTCTTCCTCTTTTTCTTGAATTTGGGGACTTTCTTGTACTTCTTCTACTTCTTTTTGGATTTTGCACCGTTCAGGGCACACTTTCAGGCGGTCTCTAGAAACTGCTTGATAGGTCTTTCCTTCATCTTTGCTTATGATACACACTTTACTGTTATCAAAATTGGAGGGAATAATGGTGTAGGGTTCATTCTCCCACTGATCATCTAGTTTGTGCGCTTCTTCTTGAGGACCTGTTCTCCAGGCGTTAAGGGAGTTGCTGGGGCTGTTTGATTGTAGTTCTGTTCTTGCCTCGTTCTTGCTTGGAACAGGCTTTTTTCTACGCATTCCTGGACTTTGCGGTACTGCTGTCGTCGCTCTGTATCCCAATCTTCTATCTCTTGAACCGCTTCAGGTGACACAGTTCCCATCTCAAAGTCCACAGGTAACTTGCCAGGTCTGGCTCGCATCAGGTAAGCAGGGCTGCAGTTGGTCGAATTTACTGGGATATGGTTATACAGGTCTACCAGATCTGGTAACTTCTCTAGCCATTGGTTTCTTTCTTCCAGAGGTAGAGTCTTGAGCATATCAATAACCACATGGTTCATCTTCTCGCACAATCCATTGGTTTGGGGGTGGTACGGTGTTGTTCTGATTTTCTTACAGCCGTACATGTTACAGAACTCTTGAAACACTTCTGCCTCGAATGCAGGACCTTGATCAGTCAGTACCCTTTCCGGAAAACCGTGAGGTCGACAAAAGTATGCCTGAAATGCTCTAGCTGCTGTTCTGGCTGTCTGGTCTTTCACAGGCACTACTACCAGGAAACGAGAGTAATGGTCCACAATGGTGAGGGCGTACACATAGCCTGACCGGCTTGGTGTTCTTCACGTGGTACAGGGCCACCAACTCCAGGGGCTGCTTCGTGACAATTGGCTGTAGGGGAGACCTCTGGCTGGCATCATCCTTCCGCCTCAGGTTACACGGACCACAGTCTCGGCACCACTTCTCAACTGTCTTTCTCATGTGCACCCAGTAGAACCGATCGCGGAGTAGGGTCTCCAACTTCTTCCACCCGAAGTGTCCTGCGTTATCATGGTAAGCTGCTAGGACCATTGGAGCATCCCTCTGTGGGACCACTATCTGCCAGACGAGTTCATTCATTCGCCAGTTGACATATCTCTTGCATAGCTTGCCTTGGTAGGTGAACAGTCGTCCCCTCTCCTTCCACAGCTGCTGGGCTTCTTGTGGAGCATCTGGACCGAGATGGGTCTCAGCTTGTGCTAGCTTTTCTTTGACCAATTGCACGGCCGGGTCATCGTTCTGTGTATCTTCCCAATTATGATGGAGTAATGGGTTGACCGAGACCTCGTGCGGGCTCGAGCGCTTCCCTCCTACAGCATGCTCACACTGGGAGACACCTTGGTGATGGAAAGCCGGTAACTCTACCTCTTCGAGTTCATCCAGGTCTTCTCCAGACTCGGGTAAGTGAGGCATTCTGGACAGCGCATCAGCGATGTTATTCTTCTTGCCAGCCCGGTACTTGATGGTAAAGTCAAAGTTAGACATCCATCGCTGCTCCAACGCACCTAGCTTGGCTGTTGCCAGATGTGTCAACGGATTGTTGTCCATGAAGATGGTGAACTTGGCCGACGCCAGATAGTGCTTGAAGCGTTCAGTCACTGCCCAAACAATAGCGAGGAACTCCAGCTTGAAGGAACTGTAGTTTTCTGGATTCCTTTCTGTGGGACGAAGCTTCCTACTGGCGTAAGCTATCACCTTCTCTCTGCCTCCCTGCACGTGGGACAGAACTGCTCCCAGTCCCACGTTGCTGGCGTCTGTGTACAGTACAAACGGCTGGCTGTAGTCAGGGTAGGCCAGAATTTCTTCTCCCGTGAGAGCCCCTTTCAGCCGGACAAAAGATGTTTCTATTTGGCTGTTCCATTCAAATGGAGGGCTTTGCTTCTTAGCCTTCTTTGGCTGGCCCACCAGGAGATCTTGAAGAGGCGCTGCTATCTTGGTGAAACCATCAATGAACCATCGGTAGTAGCCCACCAGCCCATGGAACTGCCGCACCTCCTTTACCGTGGTGGGTCTTGGCCAGTCCTTGATTACGGTGACTTTCTCTGGATCAGGTGCCACACCTTCTGCGCTGACCACATGACCCAGGTACTGTACCTTTGGCTTCAAGAGGTGACATTTGGACGGCTTTATCTTCAGGCCATACTCCGACAAGGACTCAAACACTTCTGCTAAGTGCCTCAGGTGGTCTTCGTAGGTCTTGGAGTAGACTATGACGTCATCCAGGTACAATAGCACGGTTTCAAAGTTGTGATGGCCCAAGCAGCACTCCATCAATCTCTGAAATGTCCCTGGGGCGTTGCAGAGCCCGAACAGCATACAATTGAACTCGCAGAGGCCCATTGGTGTCGTGAATGCAGTCTTCTCCTTGTCCGTCTCTGCCACGGGAACCTGCCAATACCCACTGGTGAGATCCAAGGTGGAGAAATAGTTAGCTGATTTTAAGGCTGTTAGTGACTCCTCTATTCTGGGCAGTGGATAAGCATCTTTATGTGTAATGCGGTTAATTTGTCTGTAATCTACGCACATTCTCATTGTACCATCTTTTTTCTTTACGAGCACTAGTGGAGCTCCCCAGGGGCTACAACTATCTCTGATAACCCCAGCCTCATTCATTTCCCGTAACATTTCTTTGGCACGCTGATACTGTGCTGGGGGTACAGGGCGGTATCTCTCTTTAATGGGATGATGGTCACCAGTGGGGATTTGATGTTTAACCCCTTTTACCTGCCCAAAATCTAGGGGGTGTTTGCTGAAGACCCGCTCGTATTCCTGTACCACCCGGTAAACCCCAAGCTTTTGGTGTGAGGGGGTGGAGTCGGTGCCCACATGTCATTTTTGGCACCAGTCCTCCGGCTGTCCCTTGGAGCCATTGTCTTCCGCCTGGTCGGACGGGATCAAGGGTTCCACTGTTTTGATGGTATTGTTACTGACAGTGTACAGCTTTGCTACGGTGGCGTACCGGGGCAATTTGGCTTCCTCCTCCCCACAATTCAGGACACGGACGGGCACTCTTCCCTTGCGGATGTCTGCTACCCCTCTGGCTATCAGGACTCCAAGCCTGCTGTCTGAATACACCGGTTCTACCAAGGCCTGGTAATCTTGACCCTTGAGGCCTATTGCTGCCCGACACCATATCAACATTTCATTTCTTGGGGAAATTACAATGGGGAGGGGGTCACTTACCCTCACACTGCCAATTTCTCCTCCGGCCAGCTCTACCTGCTGCCTCCTCATCAGGGCTCTGATCTCCCTCTGTAGGGCACGCTGCTGCCCGGAGCTGACAGTTTCAGACGCCTGCTACAACAAAATTATCACTTCGGCAATACAATTTTCCATCACATTTGTACCCATGGTTAGCAGTGGGTTAGATTCTTTGCGATCAATATCTACAATTATCATCCCCTGACATGGCAATTCTACCCGACCCACTTTAATGGTTACTTCCTTATACCCAATTTGAGGCAAGGGCTGACCATTACTGGCCACAATTGTTAAATCATCATCTGGGCCATGGTCAATGTCTGAATCAGCCCAATATCTTTTGTACAGTTTATAAGGGATGGTTGTTACCTCGGACCCCGTATCCAGGAGGGCATTCAAAGGGATCCCATCCAGCACAATAGGAAGGACCGGGCGTCCTCTCACATACTTTGCTGCGACTGGGGGTTGAGCCGGGCTTCCTTACACCTGGGGGTTGGCTCCTGGCCCCAGGTTCGGATCATTTTAAGGACAGTGTCTTGCAATATGGCCCGCCTGGCTGCAGCGGCGGCAGATCGGTTGTCCCGTTGAATCATACCGGTCTGTGCCGATTCTTGCAGGCGATGGGGTCACTTGTAGAGACTGCACGGTCTTGGCAAGGGCAGCCACAGTCTTGGTCAGCTCCTGGACCTGCTGTCTGAGCTCTGGAGCGGGATCCTTATCCAGGGACTGCGCCTCAGCCCCCGCAGCGGCTCGTGTTGCAGGCACCACCCCTGGGTATGTGATAGCAAGAGGCCGGAGGGGTACTGGGTCATTCGGTGTAGATTCTCTCAGTACCCGGATGGCCTGGTCCTTAAACTTTGCAAAGTCCAGAACAGGGTTCTGCAGGACCATGATACGCAGCTGCGTCCTGTGGGCATCCGACAGGAGCCCTTCTATGAACTGCTCAGTTAGGAGTTTGTCTTCTTCACGTACACTCTCTGGGTCCACCTGTTTAATTGCTCTCAGGGCCTCTTGCAGGTTTAAGGCATAGTCCCTTATGCTGTCTGTGGCCCGTTGTTTGCACCCGAAGAATCTCATTTTTATTTCTG
The DNA here is from genome assembly GCF_048569485.1 of Anomaloglossus baeobatrachus. Lineage (NCBI taxonomy): Eukaryota > Metazoa > Chordata > Amphibia > Anura > Aromobatidae > Anomaloglossus > Anomaloglossus baeobatrachus. The sequence continues at coordinate 143,962,080 of NC_134364.1, read as the reverse complement.
CTGCGGTGCGGGTGTCAAAAGTACTCTTTAACTTGGCCAGTATCTGGGTTGCTGTCCCTTTATCTGTGTCAGGCCAGGACTTCACTTCATGCTGGGCCGCGCCGGCTAGCTGCCCCATTAATATGCCCACCTTCTGGCTCTCAGTCAGAGGATACACTCTAAACAAGCTGTGCAGCCTTTCTCTGAAGTCACCCAGGGTATGTGACTCTCCGGAGTACTGCGGCAGCCATTCTGCTCCCGGGATGTACGGCATTGTGATCGGCATTACCGGCGCTACAGCGGGGGCTGGGGCGACGGCGACTGGGATTACATCGGCTGGTGCTGCTGCGTCTTGAGCTATCACAGCCACCTGTTCTGCCTCTGAATTGGACATCTTCCTCCCCCTTAGTGGACCTTACCAGTAGAGATGAGCGAACCGGTCGCGGTTCGGCTCGAGGTCGGTTCGCCGAACGGGGGTCCCGTTCGAGTTCGGTTCGTCGAACGTTTGACGAACCAAACTCGAACCTATAGGCTATAATGGGAGGCAATCACAAACACATAAAAATGCATTATAAATGTACACAAACAGTTAATAAACATTGCCATAACACTAACCGGTCCTCGCGATCCCTTCTGCACTCTGTCTCCTGCCGCTATTCCATCCGATGATCGCTGAATCCTCCCGGTGACGGCACTGCCAGCAGAGATGCAGGACCTATCGTGACGTCAAAATAGCCATGTGACCAGTCACGTGGCTATTATCTCATTGGCTACAGACTGGTCACATGACTATGACGCGTCATGTAGGACCTGCGAGTGCATCTCTCCGGTACACGGTGCACATATGTGTATCGCCGTGTACCGGCGACATGCTCTAGCACACGGTCGACTCCCCGTTCCGTTAGGGACCGGCTGACACAGCCGGTCATTAACGGAGATCACCGTTGCCATAGCAACGCAGTTAGCGGTGACGCCACCGCTAACCGCGGCTCCGAGAGCACCGTTGCTATGGTATTGCGTCTGTCAGCGTTACCGCTGTTACCGCTGACAGCCAGCACTGATCACTCACGGAGTGAAGGCTGCACGCTGCTTCCCGATTGTAGTGAGGATTGTAGTGAGGATGAGGTTCCCCAGCCCCAAGTGATGAGCTGGTGAACCTCATCCTCACTACAATCGTCACTACTACTACACTAGTGAGGATTGTAGTGAGGATGAGGTTCCCCAGCCCCAAGTGATGAGCTGGGGAACCTCATCCTCACTATAATCGTCACTACTACTACACTAGAAAGAAAGAAGACAGAAGAGCAGGATCGTGGAGGGCTGACAGGGGGTAATAAAGATGGAGTCTCTAATGTATCTGTGTATTTATTTCTATTAAAGTATTTTTTCTCTGTGTGTTGTTTTTTTTTAACCCTTTATTGGAGATTCTTAATGGCCGGGTCAAACGTGCCTGACATTAAGAATCTCTGGCTTAATACTGGCTAGTAAAACAAAGCCAGTATTAACTCATGATTACCCAACAAGCCACCCGACTCCAGGGCTGTTGGAAGAGTTGGATACAGCGCCAGATGATGGCGCTTCTATGAGAGCGCCATTTTCTGGGACGGCTGCGGACTGAAATCCGCAGCAGAGGCGCCCAGAAACCTCGGGCTAACCTGTGCTGCGGATTCCAATCCCCAGCTGCCTAGTTGTACCCGGCTGGACACAAAAATGGGGCGAAGCCCACGTCATTTGTTTTTTAATTATTTCATGAAATAAGTGAAATAATTAAAAAAAAACGGGCTTCCCTATATTTTTGGTTCCCAGCCGGGTACAAATAGGCAACTGGGGGTTGGAGGCAGCCCGTGGCTGCCTGCTGTACCTGGCTAGCATACAAAAATATGGCGAAGCCCACGTCATTTTTTTGGTGGGCAAAAAAATTCTGCATACAGTCCTGGATGGAGTATGCTGAGCCTTGTAGTTCTGCAGCTGCTGTCTGCTCTTCTCCATACAGACAGACAGCAGCTGCAGAACTACAAGGCTCAGCATACTCCATCCAGGACTGTATGCAGAAGTTTTTTGCCCCCTGAAAAAATTATGTGGGCTTCGCCATATTTTTGTATGCTAGCCAGGTACAGCAGGCAGGTACGGCTGCCCCCAACCCCCAGTTGCCTATTTGTACCCGGCTGGGAACCAAAAATAAAGGGAAGCCCTTTTTTTATTATTTCATGAATTTCATGAAATAATTAGAAAACAAATGACGTAGGCTTCGCCCCATTTTTGTGTCCAGCCAGGTACAACTAGGCAGCTGGAGATTGGAATCCGCAGCACAGGTTGGCCTGAGCTTTCTGGGCCCCACTGCTGCGAATTGCAGTCTGCAGCCGCCTCAGAAAATGGCATTTTCATAGAAGCTACATCTTCTGGCACTGTATCCAACTCTTCCAGCACCTGCCTGCTATACCTGGCTAGCATACAAAAATATGGCGAAGCTCACGTCCTTTTTTTGTAGTTTTTTGGCAAAAAAAATAAAAATGCTTCCCTGGATTTTCCATTGCCAGTGAAGGTAACACCAAGCAGTGGGGGTTAGCAGCCAGTAGCTGCTTGGATTACCCTTAGCTAGCAATACAAAAAATGCAGCGGGAGCCCATATATATTTTTTTTAATTATTTATTTAAATAACTAAAAATAAAATGGGCTTCCCTGTATTTTGATTGCTGGACATCACAGTGCTGTAAAAATAAATCTTTAAAAAAATGACGTAGCGCTCCGCGGTATTTTTGATTCTCAGCGCAAATAAAGCAGACAGCTATGGGTTGCCACCCCCATCTGCCTGCCGTTACCTTGGTTGGCAATCAAAATACAGGGAAGCCCATTAATTTTTTCTATTTAAAAAATAGTTAAAAAAGAAAATGACGTTGGGTCCCCCCATTTTTGATAGCCAGCTAGGGTAAAGCAGACGGCTGTAGCCTGAAAAGCACAGCTGGCAGCTTTACCGTGGTTGGGGATCCAATGTGGAGGTCCCCTCAGGCTCTTTTTTATAATTATTTTATAAATATTAATAATTACACAATAAAAGTAGGGTCCCCCCCAAATTGGATCACCAGCCAAGGTAAAGCGGACAGCTGTGGTCTGGTATTCTCAGGGTGGGAAGGTCCATAGTTATTGGGCCTTCACAGCCTAAAAATAGCAGGCCGCAGGCACCCCAGACGTGGCGCATCCACTAGATGCGCCAATCCTGGCGCTTCACCCCAGCTCATCCCGTGCCCTGGTGCAGTGGCAAACGGGGTAATAAATCGGGTTGATACTAGCTGTAAAGTAACCTGAGATCAAGCCCAGCAGTTTGTGATGTCATGGCGTCTATTAGATACCCAACATCATAAACTGTCAGTACTAACAAAAAAAAAAAAAAATCGACGAAAGAAATTTATTTGAAAAAACAGTCCCCAAAACATTTCCTCTTTCACCAATTTATTGTAAGAAAAAAAATAAAGGGGTCCCACGACGACTCTGGACCGTCTAGAATATGGGGGGGAGACACTCAGGGAACGTATCCCCCATTTTCTAGGAGTGCGGACCCTTCATGTGAGGAGTGTGGGTGCAATGAATCTGCACTCACTCTTCTCGGGTCCACAGCAGCAGAGTCCATGTCGTAATGGTTGCTACCAAAGCTGCAATGCCCTGCTCATGAGGTAAGGGCATGCCTAATCAGGAGAACTACTGTAGAGGAAGCTCTGCTCACTGGTATATAGGTGCCCAGAGGTAATAATAGATAAAATTAGTGAGTAACCTCGGCACTCTAAATCTCCCAGACTAAGTCAGTAAGTCACAACGGATAGTAATGCAAAATCACTCTTTATTGGTCCGTATTAAGAAAAAAATTTTTTTTATAAGCATATATGTTTTTGTCCAAAACAAGTTACAAATGACGTTTCGGCCTGAGCCTTTGTCAGATTGGACTTATCTGCATGTAATCATGAAAAATGACAATAATCAGTATCACATAAGAGTGAGAGAACAATATCATAAACTCGAACAATGTAGAGGTACAATTGGGATGCAGCAAAAAAATTGCAACACAGCAAGAAATGAAACACATGATACAAATGTCATAATACAGTACAAGGACAATATAGTAATGACAAATATGGGGTCAGAGTAGGCTTAGACAGCTCTGGTATGAAAGAGATGTCAATCATAAAGTAACATGTGCAGTACGTGTAGAGCTACAGTATGCATGGCAGAGCTAATGGGTAGACCGACCATAGAAAAAAATGGAGAATAAGTGGAGAATAAGTGGTGAAAAAATGGAGAAAAAAATGGAGAAAAAGTGGAGAAGAAGTGGAGAAAAAATGGAGAAAAAGTGGAGAAAAAGTGGAGAAAAAGTGGAGAATAAGTGGAGAAAAAGTGGAGAAAAAGTGGAGAAAAAGTGGAGAAAAAGTGGAGAAAAAATGGAGAAAAAGTGGAGAAAAAGTGGAGAAAAAGTGGAGAAAAAGTGGAGAATAAGTGGAGAATAAGTGGAGAAAAAGTGGAGAAAAAGTGGAGAAAAAGTGGAGAAAAAGTGGAGAAAAAGTGGAGAAAAAAATGGAGAAAAAGTGGAGAGAAAGTGGAGAAAAAGTGGAGAAAAAGTGGAGAAAAAAATGGAGAGAAAGTGGAGAAAAAATGGAGAAAAAATGGAGAAAAAGTGGAGAAAAAATGGAGAAAAGGTGGAGAAAAAGTGGAGAAAAAAGTGGAGAAAAAATGGAAAAAAAATGGAAAAGAAGTGGAGAAAAAGTGGAGAAAAAGTGGAGAAAAAGTGGAGAAAAAGTGAAGAAAAAATGGAGAAAAAGTGGAGAAAAAGTGGAGAAAAAGTGGAGAAAAAGTGGAGAAAAAGTGGAGAATAAGTGGAGAAAAAATGGAGAAAAAAATGGAGAATAAGTGGAGAATAAGTGGAGAAAAAATGGAGAAAAAACTGGAGAAAAAGTGGAGAAGAAGTGGAGAAAAAGTGGAGAAAAAGTGGAGAAAAAGTGGAGAAAAAGTGGAGAAAAAATGGAGAAAGAGTGGAGAAAAAGTGCAGAAAAAGTGGAGAAAAAGTGGAGAAAAAAATGGAGAAAAAGTGGAGAAAAAGTGGAGAAAAAATGGAGAATAAGTGGAGAAAAAATGGAGAAAAAAAAAGTGGAGAAAAAGTGGAGAAAAAATGGAGAAAAAGTGGAGAAAAAGTGGAGAAAAAGTGGAGAAAAAAATGGAGAAAAAGTGGAGAAAAAGTGGAGAAAAAGTGGAGAAAAAAATGGAGAAAAAGTGGAGAAAAAGTGGAGAAAAAGTGGAGAAAAAGTGGAGAATAAGTGGAGAAAAAATGGAGAAAAAGTGGAGAAAAAGTGGAGAAAAAGTGGAGAAAAAATGGAGAAAAAAATGGAGAAAAAGTGGAGAAAAAGTGGAGACAGTGGAGAAAAATGGAGAAAAAATGTAGAAAAAGTGGAGAAAAAGTGGAGAAAAAGTGGAGAAAAAGTGGAGAAAAAGTGGAGAAAAAATGGAGAAAAAAATGTAGAAAAAGTGGAGAAAAAATGTAGAAAAAGTGGAGAAAAAATGGAGAAAAAGTGGAGCACCCTTTGGTGCCTTTCATGTGGCACTAAGGTGTGCTTAGCTTTGTATTTAGCCAAAAAAATGACGTAGGGTTCCCCCTAGTTTTGTAGCCAGCTAGGGTAAAGCAGACGGCTGCAACCTGCAGACCACAGCTGGCAACCTCACCTTGGCTGGTGATCCAAAACTGAGGGCACCCCACGCTGTTATTTTAAATTAAATAAATAATTTAAAAAAAAAACACGTAGGGGTCCCCCAAAATTTGGATCACCAGCCAAGGTAAAGCAGACAGCTGGGGCCTGATATTCTCAGACTAGGGAGGTCCATGGTTATTGGACTCTCCCCAGCCTAAAAATAGCAGGCCGCAGCCGCCCCAGAAGTGGCGCATCCATTAGATGCGCCAATCCTGGTGCTTCGCCCCAGCTCATCCCGCGCCCTGGTGCGGTGGCAAACGGGGTAATATATGGGGTTAATACCAGATGTGTAATGTCACCTGGCATCAAGCCCTGGGGTTGGTGAGGTCAGGCGTCTATCAGATACCCGACATCACCAACCCAGTCAGTAATAAAAAAAAATAGACGACAAACACATTTTTATTTGAAAAAACACTCCCCAAAACATTCCCTCTTTAACCAATTTATTAGAATGAAAAACAAATCCAGGTCTGGTGTAATCCAAGGGGTTGCCATGACGATCCACACTGTCCCAGTCAATGAAGAGCAGGATGTTCCCCATTGGCTGGGAGAGCAGTGCAGTGACCTGAGCTAACATCAATGGGTCAGCCCAGGTCACTGCAGGGCATGACAAGTGCTGCTGTCAGCGAGGTACATTACCTGCGCTGATCTCCAGCACACTGACAGCCCCTGTCACTGAGTTCAATGACCGGCGCCTTCACACCAAGTATCGCGAGAGGCCCGTGACGTCACCGCTAGTCAGTCTCGGGTCGGAAGCGAGAGAAGGTGATGTGACAAGCGGCGGCCATGGAGGACAGTGACAGCGCTGAGGTCGGGATGGCGGGACTTCATCACCGCAGGTAAGCCGAGCGGGACCGTGTGTGTGTGTGTGTGTACGTGTGTACAATACATGCCGCGGGCAGGAGGGGGTGGAGCGAGCTGAGCGGGGAAGTGTGGGCTTCCTGCACGTAACTAGGATAAACATCGGGTTACTAACCAAAGCGCTTTGGTTGGATACCCGATGTTTATCTTGGTTACCAGCTTCTGGCAGGCTGCCAGCGATGGCTCCTGCACACTGTAGCTGTAAAAAGCCCTGCTTTTTGCTGCTAGAACCGTTCTCGAACGTATCTAGAACTATCGAGCTTTTGCAAAAAGCTCGAGTTCTAGTTCGATCTCGAACAGCCCCCAAAATCACTCAAGCTTAGAACTGGAGAACCTAGAACCGCGCTCAACTCTACTTACCAGGCTCCGCTTTCTTTTCAAATTCCCTTCTGGGTCGCGCGGGGTTAACGGCTCTCTGCTCTGATGGCGCGCTCCCTTCGCGCTCTTTTTCGGGCACGCCCCCCTTCTTCCTAGGCTAATGGCGGTGGCAGTTTTCAAACAGTAGCACAGTCTTTTAAGCACAGTTTCTGCAGGCGCACAGTACCCAGTGGGACCGGGCACGAAATCCTGTTCACAGCGCCAAAATTTGACTCGCCCACCTCAGGGCTATGGGACACCCGGTGCCGGGCCGGACTAGTCCGGGGGTCGTCAGTGGTGGCGGGGCCCGGCTCCGTGGCCCTGGTGGGTGTCAATTAAATATGGCTGGTGAATAAAGTTTATGGTTGTCGTGACGCCACCTGTGGTTTGCGGCTATTAAGCCGCCACTGCTGTATGGGGCCTCCGGGGCTGATGGAATGGCAGCTTGGATGGTCCTGTTCCCCACAGGTGGAGCGGTACCCCGGGGCAACAGTTGGTGCTCGTGAGAGTCTATGGTGTGATGTTGTGTGAATAATACAGTGCAGGGCCGACAGGCAGTGAAAGAAACAGGCACAAACAGTAGTCTCTTTACCTTCTCCTCTTTTACTTGGCAACAGTTTAGTCCAGGGAGACCGTCACAGGTGGTAAAGATGATCCGGCCGGCCTGGAAGTGCCTGGGGGTGCTCTCTTTGGCCAGTTGAGTATGAGGCCTACTCCCTAATCTTTCTTTTCTTCTACAGGACCCTGCACTCTGAATTTAGCAATGGCCCTCTTGCTGCTGTGACCGGTGGTTCGTCCCTTTTTCTGTGTGGTAGACTGCGCAGGCCCTCTCGGGTGCTTCTCTGCTGGAGTCCACACCGGGCCCTTGGAATGCAGCTGTACCTTCAGATTGCTGATGGGCCAGGGGGCTTGCAGCTCTCCTGCCCTCCGGAAGGATTTTATACCCTGGCAACCACAGACTCCGATGTCTGAGTCTCTTCTGTGCCTCTCTGCAAATCTTGCTTCACTGGGCCAAGCTATCCCAGCTCCAGGCCCCAGTTCCACAAGACAGCACTACTCTGCGTCTGCTTCCTCTGCTTTCTCTCTACAGACTAACCACTAACTCCTCCCTCAGGTCAGACTTAAGGAATGCTCCCTGGAACTCCAGGTTCAGAGCTCCCCCCTGCTGGCCTGAGAGAGAAACTGCGTTGGATGTTGAACTTACTGGCCAATGATTCCCCCAATTACCTCCAGGTTCAGCATTAACCCTTTGGAGGGGCAATGCTGTTGTGGTGACCAGGTCCTGGGGTGCCACACTCCCCCCTCCCTCCTCCCTCCTAGCACGGCGCGTCTGCTGCTCCCCCTCCCTCCTCCCTCCTCGCAGAACGCTGCAAGCAAGAGACGCGCTGTGCTGTGAGGGAAGAGGGAGCAGGAGCAGGGAGCAGATGGGCTCAGAATGTAGCCGGCTGCACGGATGTGACGTGGCAGCATTTGACGGGTATGTCACTGGACGGGGAACAGCGGTCTGCAATAGCACCTCTCACAGGCACTATTGCCAACACAAGGTATTTGAGAGAAACATTGTTTCTCAACATAATATCGATCTAGACAATAAAAAATATGCGTTAACCACCCCTTTAAAGTGAACCTGTCACCAGATTTGGTGTCTATAAGCTGTGGCCACCAGCAGCGGGCTCTTATATACAGTATTCTAACATGCTGTATATAAGAGCCCAGGCCACTGTGTAGAACATAAAAAACACTTTATACTCACCTAAATGGTGGTGCGGTGCAGACTAGTCGAATGCGTGACTCCGTTCTCCGATACCGGCGCCTCCTCTTTCGGCCATCTTTGTCCTCCTTCTTCTGAAGCATGGGTGCATGACGTGTTCTACGTCATCCACACTAGTTGACATTGAGGTCCCACACAGGTGCACTACATTGCACTCAAGGCAGATCAAAGTGCGACTGCGCAGGACCACAATGCCGGCGAGTGTGGATGACATAGGACGCGTCATGCACCCACGCTTCAGAAGAAGGAGGACAAAGATGGCCAAAGGAGGAGGTGCCGGTACCGGAGAACGGAGACACCGATTCGACCAGTCTGCACCTCACCGCACCGCCCCCTAGGTGAGTATTATAAAGGGATTTTTATGTTCTACACAGCGGCCTGGGCTCTTATATACAGCATGTTAGAATGCCATATATAAGAGCTCAGTGGTGGTGGCCACAGCTTATAAACTTAAAAACTGGTGACAGGTTCCCTTTAATATTTGCAGAAAAATCTACTTTTATTTAATATGCAAATGAGGGCGCTTTGGTGCACCGTTGGTGTGGTCTTTGCTTTGGTGCACCGTTGGGGTGGTCTTTGCTTTGGTGCACCGTTGGGGTGGTCTTTGCTTTGGTGCACCGTTGCGGTGGTCTTTGCTTTGGTGCACCGTTGCGGTGGTCTTTGCTTTGGTGCACCGTTGGTGTGGTCTTTGCTTTGGTGCACCGTTGGTGTGGTCTTTGCTTTGGTGCACCGTTGGTGTGGTCTTTGCTTTGGTGCACCGTTGGGGTGGTCTTTGTTTTGGTGCACCGTTGGTGTGGTCTTTGCTTTGGTGCACCGTTGGGGTGGTCTTTACTTTGGTGCACCGTTGGTGTGGTCTTTGCTTTGGTGCACCGTTGGTGTGGTCTTTGCTTTGGTGCACCGTTGGGGTGGTCTTTGCTTTGGTGCACCGTTGGGGTGGTCTTTGCTTTGGTGCACCGTTGGGGTGGTCTTTGCTTTGGTGCACCGTTGGTGTGGTCTTTGCTTTGGTGCACCGTTGGTGTGGGCTTTGCTTTGGTGCACGGTTGGGGTGGTCTTTGTTTTGGTGCACCGTTGGGGTGTGGTCTTTGCTTTGGTGCACCGTTGGGGTGGTCTTTGCTTTGGTGCACCGTTGGGGTGGTCTTTGCTTTGGTGCACCGTTGGGGTGGTCTTTGCTTTGGTGCACCGTTGGTGTGGTCTTTGCTTTGGTGCACCGTTGGTGTGGTCTTTGTGTCGGTGCACCGTTGGGGTGGTCTTTGTGTCGGTGCACTGTTGGTGTGGGCTTTGCTTTGGTGCACCATTGGTGTGGTCTTTGTGTTGGTGCACCATTACGCTCTCATATTTGTATTTTAAAGTCTTTTGTTTTTATTGACAGTGCTCCAATAGTAAAAGTGAGTGCTGTCTAATATCAGCTTGTATGTCTGATTTTACCTATCTCACTAAGTGAGCGCTGTCAATCAAAAGAAGAGACTGGCTTTTATATGCAAATATAAGAGTGCACCAAGGCATAGGTCATGCCAAGGGTGCACCAAAGCCCCCTCATTTGCATTTTAAAAAATAGATTTTGAAGGAAATATTAAAGGGGTTGTCCAGTCTAGAATGACAAGTCTGCAGTCACTGTGTGTCACTCTGTGTGACTGCGGAATTGTGATTCCTCCAAGTGCACTCACTGCGCGCTATGAGGATTCTCTGGTGTCTGTACCGGGAACGGCGGTCACTTATGCGATATGCAGAGTCCCAGCTAGAACCCGTCTAGGGGGCATCACCTCGCTCAATACAAGTGCAGTAAGTGAGGCCGTACTCACTGGACGAGTTCTCTCCTCGAGTCTGCATATCGCATACCTGATTGCTGTGAGTGCGCTGGGAGGATTCACAGGTCTGCAGTCATAGAGTGACACATAGACAAACTGCAGACTTGTCATTCTAGACTAGCCGGTTCTGACAGCCGGTTTAGATAGCTCATTCGGTTTCTGATTATTAGCAGCGTTGTAAATGCACCTCAAAGAGTAAGTAAACTTTGTTTTTTTTATATTTTATGCCCAATAATTCTGAGCAGACTGTTGGGAAATCTGGTCCGCAGACCCCCAACCACAGCTGAAAAGCTCTTTTAGAAGCACGTGCACAGCGCAGAGTGGATGCTGTATAAAGTCATTGTCCTGTCTCCTGAGCTGTGCACGTCTAAGGGGTCTTTTGAACAATTTACGGGGTCTCCGGACTCAGACCCACACCAATGTGCTCAGAATTAATGGACCTAAAATATAGGAGATATCTCCCAAAAAATAAGGTATTTTTTAAATGTTTAATAGTGCTACTGCCTGCACCATCTGTACTGTGGTTCCTGTATGGTCCGCAGTCTGATGATGGCTGCTAACAACTCCTGTATCTCCTTACCATTGTTACCGACATACTAGGAGCGACAATTATATGTTGGGCTGGCTTTAGGTCTGGTGATGTAGTAGTGATTTGAGCTTGGTTCTGGTGATGCAAGCATGTGCAGATGGTGGTTTTGGTGATGTAGCAGTGTGCAGATGGAGGTTCAGACTCCCCCATACAGTATAGAAAGGTGTCCCATCATTTGGCTGGCAGCTGCCTCCCTGAGCGCTCACATTGTTGAGTGCTCGTGTTCTCTATGAGACAGACACTACTACACATCTCTGACAATGGCTCACCTCTTAAGGGGGCTTTACACGGTAGCGATATCGCTAGCAATTTCTAGTGATAGCGACCGTGTAAGTACCCGCCCCCGTCGTGCATGCGATTGTTTGTGATCGCTGCCGTAGCGAACATTATCGCTACGCAGCGTCACACATACTTACCTGGTCGGCGGCGTCGCTGTGACTGCTGAACAATCCCTCCTTCAAGGGGGAGGGACGTTCGGCATCACAGCGACGTCACCGCAACGTCACTAAGCGGACGGCCAATCAAAGCAGAGGGGCGGAGATGAGCAGGACGTAACATCCCGCCCACCTCCTTCCTTCCGCATTGGGGCCGGCGGCAGGTAAGGAGACGTTGCTCGCTCATGCGGTGTCACACATAGCGATGTGTGCTGCCGCATGAGCGATGAACCACAACGCTAAACAACCCTTACCGATTTTTGACTTTGGGACGACCTCTCCATGGTGAACGATTTTCACCATTTTTGAGGTCGCCTAAGGTCGCTGGTAAGTATTACACGCTGCGATATCGTTAATGACGCCGGATGTGCGTCACTAACAACTTGACCCCGACGACCAAACATTAACGATATCGTAGCGTGTAAAGCCCCCTTTAGAGAAAAATGGATCCACTGTCGAAAATTGGACCTGCTGGGTCCTCACTAATCTGACAATCAGACTATCAGCTGAGCCTGTCTATCTCCGGGTTCTGCCAACTGTAGTCTGTGTACCAGCACTGAGCATGTGAACGGTTAGGGTGTGTGCACACCATGGCTTTTACACATCTGTGAATCTATTGAGTTTTTCAGGTGGAGGAAACACAGGCATCTTTTTTAGATTGAAATTGTATTAAGTGCTAGTCACAAACCTCTTGGTGGCAACAGCATGAAAAATGGTTCATTTACCTATTTTAACCACTTAGGCTATGTGCCCACGGGAGATTAAACCTGCGGATAATCAGCAGACTTTCCAGATAAATCCGCAGGTTTCAGCATGTACAGACACTCCCCATGTTATACTATGGGGCATGGTGAGTGCTGTGTCCTTGCTGTGGTACGTGCGGCTGCGGAATATGCTGTGGATGTCCTGCAGCCGCACATAAACTGCATGTCAATTATTTCTGCGGAAATACCTGCGGAAATCCCAGACCTTCACTATGGAGATAGAGGCCGGGACTTCCGCAGGTAAGTCGCACGAATGTACGCAGGTTTACCGCAGATATTTTGCTGGAATCCTGCAGCTAAAAGTAGCTGCGGATTCTGGCGAGCAGCTGTGGGAAACCTGCGGATATATCCGTGGGTACAGAGTCCCGTGGGCACATAACCTTAGTGTCTTTGAAAATCTGAAGCTCTTACAATAAGCTAAATAAAACTGAACGTGTGCGCAGCAAGTGCAGATCTTCATTCTTATAGCATTTAGCACGTTTTCAAGTGTTACAGAGTAGATCCACCTTAAATAGATGTCGTGTGCCCAAAATCATGGTTTTACGTTGTCAGTAAGGGTTAATAGAGAGAAAAGAAGTGCCAAAAAACTGAGGGATCACCATATACATAATTAATCAAAAATATTTTATTGTATATCAAGAAACATAAAAAGCACATTTGTGTCACACAACACCAAATGGTATCACAACAACCATAGACAAATTTTAAAAACATTTTACTTTTTTGCCCTTGAGAAAGTCACCAAGTGTGAGACACGCGTCGGGTGGGTAAGGTGATTCCCTGGACCTTCAAACAGCTTTGTGCTTTACATTATCCTGCTTTAACCCTTTGAACTTTGGTGCATAGACACACGAGTCAAGTCAAAATCTGTCTCCTTGAGGAGGGATTTTTTTTTTGCACTCATTTTCTCAGCCCAGGGCTAGGGATTATCAGGCTGCAGCTCTGGGAATTGTGGTGCTCAGGTTTAACCTGGGGTTATGCTAGTTGAGATATTGGGGTTTCTATAATTTTTCTGCACAAGGCTGCTTTGTCTAAGTATCAAGGTACGGTATATTATGACTGCATTACAAGCTGTTGCTGGGTTCAATATGTATAATTATTTGTGAAGCGCTACAGCACATTTTTTGCTATGCTGCAACACCATGTGCTTTGAAAATTTAACTAACTTCTGATCTGTTCATTATACCAGCTAGCTTGGTTAGAATCTTGGTCCACTTTATATAGCGAATCACATGGTTTCCTTTTTGTATGTTTTTAAATGTTTTTAAAATTTGTCTATGGTTGTTGTGATACCATTTGGTGTTGTGTGACACAAATGTGCTTTTTATGTTTCTTGATATACAATAAAATATTTTTGATTAATTATGTATATGGTGATCCCTCAGTTTTTTGGCACTTCTTTTCTCTCTATTAACTATTAGCTTTCAGTGCCAGGGGTGATCCCAGGATTTGGTGCCCTCCTACTTCTTGAGTAAACGTTGTCAGTAAGGGGCGCGACCACTTAAAGTGCCTAGGGCAGCACGAAGGCCAAATACAGCCCTGCACACACCGTGAGGTAAATGCTGAGGAGACGTCTCCAGTATATATGTAGTGTAATAGATATAAATATACACCATGAGGTTATTGCTGAGGAGACGTCTCAAATACATATGTAGTGTAATATATATATATATATAACTTCAAAAAAGAAGGAATGGCGGCAACTCACTGGTCGATATGAACTGGCAAATTTATTGCACAAACCGCAGCATAATTACAGCAAACACGGGGAGGGGGGGGAGTGCAGGAGCGCCAGACGACGGCCGTTTCGCACAAGGGTGCTTCCACAGGTCCGAACCTGTTTGGACCTGTGGAAGCACCCTTGTGGTGCGAAACGGCCGTCGTCCGGCGCTCCTGCACTCCCCCCCCCTCCCCGTGTTTGCTGTAATTATGCTGCGGTTTGTGCAATAAATTTGCCAGTTCATATCGACCAGTGAGTTGCCGCCATTCCTTCTTTTTTGAAGTTCTTTTTTGGATTCTCACCTGTTGGCAGAGCACCACAGAGATCGGCTGGAGGTCCGCGTTCCACGTGAAAACCACAATCAGTGAGTACACACCTGGGCTTGCAGTGCCTGGCTTTCTTTCCTTTTGAATATATATATATATATATATATATATATATATACACACCCTGAGGTAAATGCTGAGGTAAAGTTACCAGTATATCTGTAGTGTGATGCATACAGATACATTGTGAGGTGATCAGTTTGGATATCGCACACACTCACCTGTGACGTCACCACACCATATACACGTCTTCCTGCTGCCTTCGTTGTCAGCTGTGCACTGGACACCATTCCCCGCGGCGGGAATGTGAGGTGCCGCCCTCTGTCTGAGGTCCCGGCAGCGGTGTGAGGCGTCCTTGATCTTGGCGGGAAAGCAGGGTCTGCACTGCGAGGGCTCCTGACAGGACGGTTTCCTGCTCGGGCTCCTCACTGGACAATTTCCCGCTCGGGCTCCTCACTGGACATTTTCCTGCTCGGGCTCATCACAGGACAGTTTCCCGCTCGGGCTCCTCGCAGGACGGTTTCCCGCTCGGCCTCCTCGCAGGACGGTTTCCCGCTCGGCCTCCTCGCAGGACGGTTTCCCGCTCGGCCTCCTCCCAGGACAGTTTCCCGCTCGGCCTCCTCCCAGGACGGTTTCCCGCTTGGGCTCTTCACAAGACGGTTTCCCACGCGGACACTTGTGGACTGTACAGATCACCAAGCCAAAGGGTGTGCAGCGCTGTGAGGAAAGCAGAGCCCGCCCATATCACGTGACAGGCGCCAGACCCACCAGGAGCACAGCTCCACTGTGCGGTATCCTTCCGTCATCTCCTGGCTGCACCGCTCAGCGCTGACAATCTCCCAGGAGGGGCTCCTCTATTCCCGCTATTCAGGAGGAGCTACTGTGCACAGTGTATACAGGAGGGGGTATGGTACATCCGAGCACAGCATCTACAGGAGGAGGGATAGTACATCCGAGCACAGCGTCTACGGGAGGGGTACGGTACATCCAAGCACAGCATCTACGGGAGGGGTATGGTACATCCAGTGGCGTAACTAGAGCTTGATGGGCCCTGGTGCAAACTTTGGACCGGGGCCCCCCTCCATGTACACAACACTTAGGGTACGGGATAATGATGCTGACACTTGGCTTTTACCCACAGCACCCAGGTTTCCCATGATCTAAAATCCCTCTATCAGCACCCTGCTTTCCCATGCTCTGTCATACATCTTTCCCTCAGCACCCAGCTTTCCCATATCAGAGCATGGGAAAGCTGGGTGCTGAGAGATGTATAGCAGATCATGGGAAAGCTGGGTGCTGAGAGATGTATAGCAGAGCATGGGAAAGCTGGGTGCTGAGAGATGTATAGCAGAGCATGGGAAAGCTGGGTGCTGAGAGATGTATAGCAGAGCATGGGAAAGCTGGGTGCTGAGAGATGTATAGCAGAGCATGGGAAAGCTGGGTGCTGAGAGATGTATAGCAGAGCATGGGAAAGCTGGGTGCTGAGAGATGTATAGCAGAGCATGGGAAAGAGCCCTTTTCCCTCAGCACAAAACATTCCCATCCCATACTTGTATCTTTTTCCTCCCTCACATATAGTTCTCCAAATACTATAATGGCCCCCACATAGCCTTCCATATAGTATAAAGGGTCCCACATAACCCTTTATATATTAGAATGCACCCCCATAGTCCTCCATGTATTATAATGCATTTCCCATAGTTCTCCATATTTTATACTGCACCACAGTCCCCCATGCTTTATAATGCACCCCCACAGACCATGTGTAAAGTAGCCTCCATAGTCCTCCATATATTATAATGTAGCCCCCATAGTCCTATATGTATTATAATGCAGTCCCATAGACCTCCATGTATAATGCGCTGCTATAGTCTATGTATAAGGTGTCCTTCGTGTTTATTATGCAGTCCCATAGACCTCCATGTATCATGCAGCCAGCACCCCCAGGCCTCCATGTATTATGCAGCCAGTCCCACCAGGGCATCCATGTGTCATGCAGCCAGCCCCACCAGGTGTCATGCAGCCAGCCCCACTAGGGCCTCCATGTGTAATGCAGCCAGCTTCCCCCGGGCCTATATGTGTCATGCAGCCAGCCCCCCCAGGGCCTCTATGCGTCATGCAGCCAGCCCCCCAGGGCCTCTATGCGTCATGCAGCCAGCCCCCCCAGGGCCTCTATGTGTCATGCAGCCAGCCCCCCCAGGGCCTCTATGCGTCATGCAGCCAGCCCCCCCAGGGCCTCTATGCGTCATGCAGCCAGCCCCCCCTAGGGCCTCTATGTGTCATGCAGCCAGCCCCCCCAGGGTCTCCATGTGTCATGCAGCCAGCCCCCCCAGGGCCTCCATGTGTCATGCAGCCAGCTTCCCCAGGACCTCCATGTGTCATGCAGCCGGCCCCCCCAGGGCCTCCATGTGTCATGCAGCCAGCCCCCCCAGGGCCTCCGTGTGTCATGCAGCCAGCCCCCCCCAGGTGTCATGCAGCCATCCCCCCCAGGGCCTCCATGTGTCATGCAGCCAGCCCCCCCCAGGGCCTCCATGTGTCATGCAGCCAGCCCCCCCAGGGCCTCCCTGTGTCATGCAGCCAGCCCCCAGGGCCTCCATGTGTCATGCAGCCAGCCCCGCCCAGGGCCTCCATGTGTCATGCAGCCAGCCCCCAGGACCTCCATGTGTCATGCAGCCAGCCCCCCCAGGGCCTCCATGTGTCATGCAGCCAGCCCCCAGGACCTCCATGTGTCATGCAGCCAGCCCCCCCAGGGCCTCCATGTGTCATGCAGCCAGCCCCCCCAGGGCCTCCATGTGTCATGCAGCCAGCCCCCCCAGGGCCTCCATGTGTCATGCAGCCAGCCCCCAGGGCCTCCATGTGTCATGCAGCCAGCCCCCCCAGGGCCTCCATGTGTCATGCAGCCAGCCCCCCCAGGGCCTCCATGTGTCATGCAGCCAGCCCCCAGGACCTCCATGTGTCATGCAGCCAGCCCCCCCAGGGCCTCCATGTATCATGCAGCCAGCCCCCCCAGGGCCTCCATGTGTCATGCAGCCAGCCCCCCAGGGCCTCCATGTGTCATGCAGCCAGCCCCCCCAGGTGTCATGCAGCCAGCCCCCCCAGGGCCTCCATGTGTCATGCAGCCAGCCCCCCCAGGGCCTCCATGTGTCATGCAGCCAGCCCCCAGGGCTTCTATGTGTAATGCAGCCTGCCAGCCCCACCAGGGCCTCCATGTATCATGCAGGCAGCTTCTCCGGGCCTATATGTGTCATGCAGCCAGCAAAATAAAAAAACAAGTACCTCTCAGCTCCTTCTGACCCCTGCGACTGCGGTAGTTATGCCCCTGCCCCATATGTCACACACCCTGCTCCCCATACAGCCTGCACCCCCATATCACACACACACCCTGACCCACATATCTCACCCTGCCCGTACCCCAACTTACCCCTCTCAAACACTCTGCACCCTTCACATGTTTCTGTCACAGTCTGCAACTCTCATATCCCACTCACCCTGCAGCCCCTCCCCTCATGTCCCCTCTTTTCTCATTACCACTCATGTGTTCGAAGTATCTTGTCCTGCTTTCTCCCTGGCATCCTGTGTCTCCTCCCACACAGTCACATGGGCGTGACATCATCGCAGGTCCTGGTAGGGATGGTTTCCGTCTGCCGTGCAGGAGCACATCTCCTCTGCAGCAGGTCAGGAACGCCTGGTGGCCTCTCCAGGTCAGGGGCCCCTCTGCCCCCCTGCAGACACTGGGCCCCCCTGACTCACAGGCCGGCCCCCTAACGGTCGCGCAGTCGGCCACTACATAGTGGCACTACACATAGGGGCCCGGCAGCCGGCTCTGCAGAGCGGCTGCCGGGCCCCTATAACCCTGCGGGCCCGGTCGCAGTGGCGACCTCTGCGACCGCGATCTTTACGCCCCTGGGTACATCCGAGCACAGCATCTACAGTGCCTTGCAAAAGTATTCGGCCCCTTTTAATTTTTCAACCTTTTCCCACATTTCAGGCTTCAAACATAAAGATAAAATTGTTAATGTTCTGGTGAAGAATCAACAACAGGTGGACACAATTGTGAAGTTGCACGAAATGTATTGCTTATTTTAAACCTTATAAAAAATAACAGACTGAAACTTGGGGTGTGCAATATTATTCGGCCCTTTTAAGTTACCACTTTGTAGCGCCACCTTATGCTACGATTACAGCACAAGTCTCTTGGGGTATGTGTCTATCAGTTTTGCACATGGAGAGGTGAAATTCTCGCCCATTCTTCCTTTGAAAACAGCTGAAGCTGAGTGAGGTTGGATGGAAAGGCTTTGTGAACAGCAGTTTTCAGCTCTTTCCACATATTCTCGATTGAGTTCAGGTCTGGACTGTGACTTGGCCATTCTAACACCTGGATACGGTTATTTGTGAACCATTCCATTGTAGATTTTGCTTTATGTTTGGGATCATTGTCTTGTTGGGAGACAAATCTCCGTCCCAGTCTCAGGTCTTTTGCAGACTCCAACAGGTTTTCTTCAAAAATGGTCCTGTATTTGGCTCCATCCATCTTCCCATCAATTTAACCCATCTTCCCTGTTGAAGAAAAGCAGGCCCAAACTATGATGCTGCCACCACCATGTTTGACAGTGGGGATGGTGTGTTGAGGGTGATGAGCTGTGTTGCTTTTACGCCAAACATACAAGCATTGTGCCCAAAAAGTTTGATTTTGGTTTCATCTGACCAGAGCACCTTCTTCCACATGTTTGGTGTCTCCCAGATGGCTTGTGGCAAACTTTAAATGACACTTTTTATGGATATCTTTGAGAAATGGCTTTCTTCTTGCCACTCTTCCATAAAGGGCAGATTTGTGCAATGTTGTGACTGATTGCTGTCCTATGGACAGACTCTCCCACCTCAGTTGTAGATCTCTGCAGTTTATCCAGAGTGATCATGGGCCTCTTGGCTGCATCCCTGATCAGTCTTCACCTTGTTTGAGATGAAAGTTTGGATGGACGGCCGAGTCTTGGTAGATTTGCAGTGGTATGATACTCCTTCCATTTCAATATGATCGCTTGCACAGTGCTCCTTTGGATGTTTAAAGTTGTGAAAATCTTTTTGTAACCAAATCCGGCTTTAAACTTCTCCACAACAGTATCATGGACCTGCCTGTTGTGTTCCTTGGTCTTCATGATGCGCTCTGTGCTTTAAACAGAACACTGAGACTATCACAGAGCAGGTGCATTTATATGGAGACTAGATTACACACAGGTGCCTTATAATTATCATCATCAGTCATTTAGGACAACATTGGATCATTCACAGATCCTCAATGAACTTCTGTAGTGAGTTTGCTGCACTGAAAATAAAGGGGATGAATAATATTGCACGCCCCAATTTTCAGTTTATTCTTTTTTAAAAAAAGTTTAAAATAAGCAATAAATTTCATTCAGCTTCACAATTGTGTCCACTTGTTGTTGATTCTTCACCAGAACATTAACATTTTTATCTTTATGTTTAAAGCCTGAAATGTGGGAAATGGTTGAAAAATTGAAGGGGGATGAATACTTTCAGAAGGCACTGTACGAGAGGGGGTACAGTACATCTGAGCACAGCGTCTACGGGAGGGGTACGGTACATCCGAGCACAGCGTCTACGGGAAGGGTACGGGACATCCGAGCACAGCGTCTACGGGAGGGGGTATGGTACATCCGAGCACAGCGTCTACGGGAGGGGGTACGGTACATCCGACCACAGCATCTACAGGAGGGGTACGGTATGGCATCAGTTGATTTCCTCTGTGTCCCCCTCATCGGGGTCCTTATGTCCTCCATGTTTCGGACTCCCATCCAACCAATTACTGGATTATATGTGACCAGGAGTCAGTGTCCCGGTATGCTGAGTGTGGCTCCCGATACTGCTCCTGCAGTAGCCGCTTACTGCTGTGTAACCACCCCGCTCCTCTTCTCAAGGCCGAGCTGGTGGTATTGTACATGGTAGTGTCTGAGACCTGTATGCCTCACCTATGGCCTGCTGGGTATGCCTATATGCCTCCACACACACACAAGAGCATGAACTCCGCACATGCACACACACACTGGCATCAACTCTGCGCGCGCAGACACACAAGAACGAAACACACAGCGGCATGAAAGCCACACGCACACATAAGGGCATGAACGCCACACACATATGCACACACACACACCGGCATGAATGCCACACACACAGCGGCATGAACGCGCCACACACACACAAACACACACACACACTGGTGTGAATGCCGCACACACACATACGGGCGTGAATGTGGCACACACACACGTACGGGATTGAACGCCACACATACGGACATGAATGCTACACACACACATATGGGTGTGAACGCCGTGCGCACACACATACTGGCGTGAACGTCATATACACACACATATGGGCATGAACATCACACGCACACACATACGGTTGTGAACGCTGCAGAAACCCCTTTTTTAACCATGAAACCACACTACCATTGTCTGCTGCTTGTGGGCAAGGTATCCACCATCTGCGGCTATACCAGCGTGCATGCCCGGTCCTGCCACCTATTGGCATCATCTCTGCCTTGGAGTCTGACTGGGGACACTTGAGCAGCATCTCATCTTCAGTACCCGGACTCCAGTAATAGCAGATTTCTCATTACCCCCTCCCTGTGAAATATATATACAGTGTGCACCCTGCGCCCAGCAGTGCTGCTGCCATGGGACGACTGTCACACACTAGTTGTGTGGCGCCCTGGACAAGCCAGGGGCCACCGAGAACAACACCAACACACCCCATACTCCCGGTCAGGCACACCAAAGTCAGACGAAAACCCTTGTTGCCTTCCTCCAGGGGCTGATGTCCACACCAGGGGGTGGGCCAGGCTGTTGGCCCCACCCACCGAGGAGTTCACAGTCCTGGAGGCGGGAAAAGCAGACAGATTAGAGTTGGAAGTGAAAGTGAGAGGAAGGAAAGTGGCAGTTGAGCAGACTGAAGTTGGTCCGGGTGTGTGACCCGGACGGATCAGCAAGGTTGGCAGACGGTGGTGACCGTCTGCAGGAGTGGCCTATCGGAGTTTACCGTAAGGACCGTGGACGGGCGGTGGCCCGGCGGTACCGGACCGGTACACAAAGAGAAGTCAGCACCATCTGGCAGGGGGTTTTCGGACCCCGGCAAGGCTAGGAGTCGCCATAAATTTGCCAAATTCGTTAGCGAAGGGAATCTCCTGGGTTTCCCAGCAGCCAAGTCCCGACAGAAGGCAACAGTCCAACCGAGAGAGGAAAACACAGTCACCGCCAAGGCTAAAGTTCCCAGGGCCAGAGCCTGCGGGCAAAAGGGGCTCCTCCAGCCCATATCCAAGCTGGGGAGCGGGTTACCGGTGGGAACCCATTGGAACCGTTTACAGTACACAGGTGCAGGGAAAGGCAGTCACCATCAACCTGCCGGGAGAAACAACACCGCAGCCGTCTGTGGGACCCGTCCATCCAGCCGTGTGTTTTACCGAGAACTGTGTCCTCATCATTGGCTGAGTGAGTACCACCGTGCCGTGCGGCACAGCGCTGCCCCCGTGACCCTGCACCTCACCAGGCCCTGTAACCCGCCTGTCATCCATCCCTACCCCATCACCGGGCCCCGGGACAACCAACCCCCTACCCACGGAGGGGAGAACTAACAACAAAGCTGCTCCCTGTCACCGCTCCCGGGATCCCCTTCTAGAGCAGCGGTGGTGTCACCAATATCACCACAACCGTGGGTGGCGTCACGGACAATAACCAAATCCTCACAATCCAATCCCAGCCCCTTTTCACTCACGGGCGAGGAGCGCCGCTCGAGTCCCCGGGATCCGTCCCACCGCTCGAGCCACCACCGAGCAGTAGCGGCAGCCGCAGCAGCAGCGGCCGGACCCGAGCAGTGGGAGAGCGCAGCGTCCCCTCCTCCGCCCGCGACAACTTGGCGTCACGAACAGGATTCTACCGTTCTACCAACTGGTGGAAGTGCGCCTTCTGTGACCGCCGGAGGTGTCCGGCCGAAAAATTTGTGAAGCCGCCATCTTGGGCGCGAAAAATTCCCGCTCGAGCGTCTCCTCGAGTAGTGGAGGCGCGAAGGCCAAAACCCCGCCCCTGTAGAGGAGGAGCCGGAAAAAGACTAAGGGGGACTGATGGCGTCTGGCCGCATGTAGCCCGCGGCTATAAAAGCAGGGACGCCAGGACCCTGCGGCCATCTTGTTTCTGGAAGAGGCCGCCAGGAAGATGTACATGCCGTCCCGTAGCACCGTAGCCCCCACGCCTGGAACCGCGGCGTGGGTGGAGATCCGGACCGCGCAGCTCCAACAACGGCTGCAGGTCAAGATGCAGCTCCTCTTGGAGGAGTGGGAGGCCGACATGGCGGAGGTTGTAGCGACCGTGCGGAGACGCGAGGAAGAGGGAGCTTCGGAAGGGAGGGTGAGTGACCCATGCCCCTGTACCCCTAGTGGGTCGGTCATCGAGGCCGAGGGACCCGGTCCACGCCCGCTCACCTTGCTACCTCCCCCGCTACCCGTACTGGCCGCCGTGGCCCCGCCACTAGACCCGCTACCACCGCAACCGGTAGCGGTACCCCGCATGTCCGCCCAGGCGGATCGACCTGTAGCCAGAGCCCGTGACCGACCGGAAGTGCTACCCTGGAAGGTGCAGAAGCCTGAGCCGGAGGCATCCCCCGAAAAACTTCCCGAGCTGGAGCCGAGAGGCCGCTCGGTGCAGGAGGCCCGGTGAAAGCGGACCCCTGTGCCCATCCCCCACACCTCGGCTGAGGTTGCGCCGGGTTGCCGCTGCAAGGCAGCACCCCAGGCCAAGTCACCGCGGGACCTTCCACCCACATCACCAGTGGTGGGCAGTGTCCAGAATGTCTCGCGGGGCCCGACCCGTGCGCCGGAGCTCGCAGCAGCTCCGTATTGGGACAGGGAACCGACACCGCTGGGCCCAGAGATTGCTGAGAGAGAGAGGAAGAAGGCGGAGTTGGTGGCCCGTACGATCCAGGAGAAAGAGAGCCTCCGCCAAGCGACCTTCCGTGTCTGGGGCCCCCTGTATGAAGGGCAGGTGCGGCGGTTTGATGTCCGCCGGGGCTATGGCTTTATATATGAGCCGGGCCTGGAGGCCGAGGTCTTTATAGCCGGCGGGATGTTAATGCCCACCTGCCGGAGGAGCACTTAGGCCGCAACCTGATGCCAGGAGACCTGGTGCAATACACCCGGCACTGCGGAGAGAGGGGGGTGGTTTGCGTTGGACGCAAAGCTGAAGGGCAGCCAAGAGGCCTGAGTGTGTACCGCGCCCCGTCCCCCGACCGACGCCGAAGAATCCGAGTGATGGCAGCGGAGTACCGTTGCAATTGTCCCCCATTGGGACCACCGGTGTGCTGTTTAAAGTTTTGAAAGAATGATAAGTAAATAATTGATGAGAAGTTACCTGATTGAAGCCATGATTGAAACTGGTCGTTGCCGGCAACTGGTCCCCGTTGGGACCCCCCCTTTTCAAATTATGCATAGAAACTACTACGAACAGGCCCGAGAACTAGCAGGGCAACCACAAACTTGTGGCATGTAAATAAAAATGTTTTATGGCTTTCACCGTTACCGCCTCCGGAGAGGCAGATTGGAGGAAGGGCCCGCAGTGGAGCAGGCTGGGGCCCAGCCACCACCGGGACCGGTGGCGATCCTCTGGGGGTTTCAGGGGTTCCCCATGGACGTGGGTCCCCTGAAAAGGACAGAACCCGCTCGGGCAACTTGTGCTGGACTGGGGTCAAGGGGTGCTGCCTGTTTGCTTAGGGGCAGCATCAGGGCCAGGTTGCTTGGGTGGGAGAGAGCGGAAGCCGTAACCGTTTGCAACGTTAAAGTAAGAGAGCCGATGTGGGAAGATGTTATTTTAATTGTAATCCCTGTTTTACCGTTTATCTTTTCAGTTGTGAAAATAAAACCGGTGATGGACGGGCAGCCCGCGGACGGTCTGCATTTTACTAAGGGGGAATGTGGCGCCCTGGACAAGCCAGGGGCCACCGAGAACAACACCAACACACCCCACACTCCCGGTCAGGCACACCAAAGTCAGACGAAAACCCTTGTTGCCTTCCTCCAGGGGCTGATGTCCACACCAGGGGGTGGGCCAGGCGGTTGGCCCCGCCCACCGAGGAGTTCACAGTCCTGGAGGCGGGAAAAGCAGACAGATTAGAGTTGGAAGTGAAAGTGAGAGGAAGGAAAGTGGCAGTTGAGCAGACTGAAGTTGGTCCGGGTGTGTGACCCGGACGGATCAGCAAGGTTGGCAGACGGTGGTGACCGTCTGCAGGAGTGGCCTATCAGAGTTTACCGTAAGGACCGTGGATGGGTGGTGGCCCGGCAGTACCGGACCGGTACACAAAGAGAAATCAACACCATCTGGCAGGGGCTTGCGGACCTCGGCAAGGCTAGGAGTCGCCGTAAATTTGCCAAATTCGTTAGCGAAGGGAACCTCCTGGGTTTCCCAGCAGCCAAGTCCCGACAGAAGGCAACAGTCCAACCGAGAGAGGGAAACACAGTTGTCGCGGGCAGAGGAGGGGACGCCACGCTCTCCCTTCTGCTTCTCGGGTCCGGCTGGCACTGCGGCCTGCTGCTGCCGCTGCTCGGTGGCTCGAGCGATGGGCCGGATCCTGGGGACTCGAGCGGCGCTCCTCGCCCGTGAGTGAAAGGGGGTTTGTTTTTGGGTGTTGGGGTTTGTTTATTGTCCGTGACGCCACCCACGGTTGTGGTGATTTGTTAGCACCACCGCTGCTCTGTATGGGGGTCCCGGGAAGGATGGTATGGAGCTGCCAGTTGTTGTGTTGCCCCTCCGTGGGTAGGGGTTGGTGATCCCGGGCCCAGTGATGAGTTGGGAGATGCAGGGCTTGGTGGGCGCAGGGACGCGGGGGAAGCGCGGTGCCTTGCGGCACTGTGGTACTCACTCAGCCTGAGACGATGACACAGTTCTCGGTAACACACATGGCTGGAAAGACGGTTCCCACAGACGGCTGCACTTGCTTTCCCCAGTAGGTGACGGTGACGGTCCCTCTGTCCTGCACCTAAGTTTACAATGGTTGCGATGGGTTCCCACCGGTAACTCGCTCCCCGGCTTCAAGCTGGACCGAAGGAGCCCTACTTTGCCCGCAGGCGCTGGCCCTGAGAAACTGGTGCCCTGGCGGTGTCTCTCCTCAATGGTTGGACTGTTGCCTTCAATCGGGACTTAGTTGTTTGGAGACAGACGTCCCCTTCACTGACGGATTTGGCAAATTTACAGCGAATCCAAGCCTTGCTGGGGTCCGAGAGGCCCCTGCCCTGGTGCTGACTGTTCTTCGTATACTGCTCCAGACCGCCAGGCCACTACCCGTCCGCGGTCCTTCCAGCAACCTCTGAGCAGTCCCCCTCCAGACTGTCACTGCCGTTGCTGACCTTGCTGACCTGTCCTGCACACAGCCGGACCAACTTCAGGCTTTCTTACTGACACTTTTACTCTTTTCTTCTGTTACTTCAGCTTTCCTCTTTAGCTCTACTACTACTTCACTTCCACTTCACTTAGCTCCTCTACCACTTCCTTCTCCTTTCACTTCCCTCACTTCCCTGTTTTCTCCTTCACCTCCCTAACTGAACTCCTGGTTCTCCCACCTCCAGGGCTGTGTACTCCTCGGTGGGCGGAGCCAACCACGTGGCCCACCCCCTGGTGTGAACATCAGCCCCTGGAGGAAGGCAACAAGGATTTAGGTAGCTTTGGTGTTCCTACTGGGGTGTAGGGTGTGGTGGTGTGATGACCTGTGACCCCTGGCTTGCCCAGGGCGTCACATTCCCCCTTAGCAAAATGCAGACCGTCCGCGGGCTGCCCGTCCAACACCGGTTTTATTTTCTGAAAAAGGTAAACGGTAACATATTTACAAATCATAACATCATCCCACATCGGGAGGTTCAGTGCTTAAACGTTACTAACGGTTTACGGTTACGGTTTCCGCTCTCTCCCACCCAAGCAACCTGGCCCTGATGCTGCCCCTAAAACCCAGGCAGCACCCCTTGACCCAAGTCCAGCACAAGTCACCCGAGCGGGATCTGTCCTTCCCCTCCAGAGGGTAGCCACCGGTTCCTGTGGTGGCTGGGCCCCAGCCTGCTCTGCTGAGGGCCCTCCCCCAAACCTGCCTCTCCGGAGGCGGCAACTGCGGAAACGGTAACAGTAAAACAACTTATTTACATGCCACTAACGTTTGTGGTTCACGGGCTTGTCCATGGAAAGTTCTCCATGCAAAACAACTTTCAAACGGTCCCCACGGGGACAACGGTGCCGGCAACGGCCGGTTCAATCACGGTTAGACAATCAGATGACTTCTTCGGTTATTATTTTCAGCTTATCATCATTTTTCAACTTTTTCAAACTTTCAAACAACCATACAACTCAGTGGTGGTCCCAACGGGGACTGGACAACGGTGCTCCGCTGCCCTACTCCGGACTTTCAGCTTCATCCGAGGGAGGGGGTGCAGGACTCACTCGGCTCTCCTGGCTGCCCTGCAGTTTGGCATCTAGGGCAAACCACCCCCTCTCTCCACAGTGCCGGGTATATTGTACAATGTCTCCCGGCATTAGGTTACGGCCGGGGTGCTCTTCAGGCAGGTGGGCATTCCCATCCCGCCGGGCTATAAACACTTCGGCCTCCAGGCCCGGTTCATATATAAACCCATAGCCCTGGCGGACATCAAACCGACTCACCTGCCCCTCGTACAGCGGGCCTCGGACTCGGAATGTTGCTTGCCGGAGGTTCTCCTTTTCTCTAATTGCTCGGGCCACCAGCTCTGCCTTTTTCCTCTCTCTCTCACCGATCTCCAGGCCCAGCGGTACCGGCTCCCTGTCACAATACGGCGCTGCTGCGAGCTCCAGCGCACGGGTCGGGCCCCGCGGGACATTCTGGACGTTGCCCACTGTCAGGAATCTGGGTGACAAGTCCCGCGGTGTCTTGGCCTTGGGCGCCACCTTGCAGCGACAACCCGGCGCTACCTCAGCCGAGGTGTGGGGGATGGGCACAGGGGCTTTCCGCAGCTGGGCCTCCGGCTTGGAGCGGGTCATCGGCTCCGGCTCGTGGACTTTCTCTATAGGTGCCTCCGGTGCGGTTTTCGGAGCCTTCCAAGGCAGCATCTCCGGTCGACTACGGGCTCCGGCTGCAGGTCGGTCCGCCTGGGCGGGGATGCTGGGTATTGCTACCGGTTGCGGTGGTAGCAGGCCTAGTGGCGGGGTCACGGCCTCTGAGACGGGTAGCGAGGGAGGCAGCGGGGGGAGAGGGCTTGGACCGGGTCCCGCAGCCGCGATGACCGGCCCTTCCAGGGCATCGGGGCGTGGGTCACTCACCCTCCCTTCCTCCGCCTCCTCCTCGCGTCTCCGCACGGCTGCTATAACGTCCGCCATGTCGGTCTCCCACTCCTCCATGAGGAGCTGCATCTTAACCTGCAGCCGTTGGTAGAGCTGCGCGGTCCGGATCTCCACCCACGCCGCGGTTCCAGGCGCGGGGGCTACGGTGTTGCGGGACGGCATCCACATGCTGCTGGCGGCTTCTCCCAGGAACAAGATGTCCGCAGAGTCCTGGCGTCCCTGCTTTTATAGCTGCTCTCACATGCAGCCAGCCGCCATCGCGTCCCCCTTAGCTTCTCTCCGGCCCCTCCTCTATTGGGGCGGAGTTTTGGCCTTCGCGCCTCTGCTACTCGAGAAGACGCTCGAGCGGAACTTTTCGCGCCAAAGATGGCGACTTCTGAAATTTTTCAGCCGGATACCTCCGGCGGTCACAAAGCGCACCTCTACCCAACGGCAGAGCGGTAATATTCTGTTCGTGACGCCAAGTTGTCGCGGGCGGAGGAGGGGACGCCGCGCTCTCCCTTCTGCTGCTCGGGTCCGGCTGGCACTGCGGCCTGCTGCTGCCGCTGCTCGGTGGCTCGAGCGATGGGCCGGATCCCGGGGACTCGAGCGGCGCTCCTCGCCCGTGAGTGAAAGGGGGTTTGTTTTTGGGTGTTGGGGTTTGTTTATTGTCCGTGACGCCACCCACGGTTGTGGTGATTTGTTAGCACCACCGCTGCTCTGTATGGGGGTCCCGGGAAGGATGGTATGGAGCAGCCAGTTGTTGTGTTGCCCCTCCGTGGGTAGGGGTTGGTGATCCCGGGGCCCAGTGATGAGTTGGGAGATGCAGGGCTTGGTGGGCGCAGGGACGCGGGGGCAGCGCGGTGCCTTGCGGCACTGTGGTACTCACTCAGCCTGAGACGATGACACAGTTCTCGGTAACACACACGGCTGGAAAGACGGTTCCCACGGACGGCTGCACTTGCTTTCCCCAGTAGGTGACGGTGACGGTCCCTCTGTCCTGCACCTAAGTTTACAA
Organism: Anomaloglossus baeobatrachus; assembly: GCF_048569485.1. Taxonomy (NCBI): domain Eukaryota; kingdom Metazoa; phylum Chordata; class Amphibia; order Anura; family Aromobatidae; genus Anomaloglossus; species Anomaloglossus baeobatrachus. The sequence continues at coordinate 143,933,390 of NC_134364.1, read as the reverse complement.
TGGTTGCGATGGGTTCCCACCGGTAACCCGCTCCCCGGCTTCAAGCTGGACCGAAGGAGCCCTACTTTGCCCGCAGGCGCTGGCCCTGAGAAACTGGTGCCCTGGCGGTGGCGGTGTCTCTCCTCAATGGTTGGACTGTTGCCTTCAATCGGGACTTAGTTGTTTGGAGACAGACGTCCCCTTCACTGACGGATTTGGCAAATTTACGGCGACTCCAAGCCTTGCCGGGGTCCGAGAGGCCCCTGCCCTGGTGCTGACTGTTCTTCGTATACTGCTCCAGACCGCCGGGCCACTACCCGTCCGCGGTCCTTCCAGCAACCTCCGAGCAGTCCCCCTCCAGACTGTCACTGCCGTTGCTGACCTTGCTGACCTGTCCTGCACACAGGCGGACCAACTTCAGGCTTTCTTACTGACACTTTTACTCTTTTCTTCTGTTACTTCAGCTTTCCTCTTTAGCTCTACTACTACTTCACTTCCACTTCACTTAGCTCCTCTACCACTTCCTTCTCCTTTCACTTTCCTCACTTCCCTGTTTTCTCCTTCACCTCCCTAACTGAACTCCTGGTTCTCCCGCCTCCAGGGCTGTGTACTCCTCGGTGGGCGGAGCCAACCGCCTGGCCCACCCCCTGGTGTGAACATCAGCTCCTGGAGGAAGGCAACAAGGATTTAGGTAGCTTTGGTGTTCCTACTGGGGTGTAGGGTGTGGTGGTGTGATGACCTGTGACCCCTGGCTTGCCCAGGGCGTCACACAGTCACCTCCAAGGCTAAAGTTCCCAGGGCCAGAGCCTGCGGGCAAAAGGGGCTCCTCCAGCCCATATCCAAGCTGGGGAGCGGGTTACCGGTGGGAACCCATTGGAACCGTTTACAGTACACAGGTGCAGGGAAAGGCAGTCACCATCAACCTGCCGGGAGAAACAACACCGCAGCCGTCTGTGGGACCCGTCCATCCAGCCGTGTGTTTTACCGAGAACTGTGTCCTCATCATTGGCTGAGTGAGTACCACCGTGCCGTGCGGCACAGCGCTGCCCCCGCGACCCTGCACCTCACCAGGCCCTGTAACCTGCCTGTCATCCATCCCTACCCCATCACCGGGCCCCGGGACAACCAACCCCCTACCCACGGAGGGGAGAACTAACAACAAAGCTGCTCCCTGTCACCGCTCCCGGGATCCCCGTCTAGAGCAGCGGTGGTGTCACCAATATCACCACAATCGTGGGTGGCGTCACGGACAATAACCAAATCCCCACAATCCAATCCCAGCCCCTTTTCACTCACGGGCGAGGAACGCCGCTCGAGTCCCCGGGATCCGGCCCCCCGCTCGAGCCACCACCGAGCAGTAGCGGCAGCCGCAGCAGCAGCGGCCGGACCCGAGCAGTGGGAGAGCGCAGCGTCCCCTCCTCCGCCCGCGACAGTTGCTTTCATTAAAAGTTGTACCATGAAAACAGCAGCTTGTGTCACAGGCATGAGAGCCATTCTGTAGCCACAGGCCCGGAAGAGGGAGCCCAGGTCGTGGTCCCCATATGTGCAGCGAGGTGTGGCCGAGCAGTGTCACCATGAATACTGAGATACCAGAATGTGGCCCCAGCACATTCTCAGCTTGACCAGCCATTCTCTGGCATTTGGTGATATTCACACACTGCCTCTTTTCTTAACCACAAAAATGCAGCATTTTTAGCCCCCAAAAAACACACCTGCGGCAATAATGCATGCGTTTTTGAGGCATTTTTACAGCATTCACCCAATGCATTTTTTAAGTCAAATCTATTGACTGGAGGGGCTCAAAACTGCTGGAAAAACGCAAAAACAATTGACATGCTGCATCTTCAGAAACGCAGCCAAGATGCAGCCAACAAAAGATGCCCAGTGTGGACAGCAAAATGGAAATCTCATAGACTTTGCTGGGAGAAGGAAATGCATGCACTTTGGTGTATCTTTGTGACCTCAAAAACGCACCAAAAACACAGTAAAAGATGCAGTGTGTGAACATAGCCTTAGCAACAATGTAGAAAGAAAAACTGGGTACTAAACAATTAAGGCTGCTTTCACACATCCGGTTTCTGCAATGCGGCACAATCCGGCACTTTGCAGGAAAATCGCAACCGGTCTTTTTTGCTACCGGTTGCGTTTTTCCTGCATAGACTTTAATTAGTGCCTCATTGTGCCGCATGGCCTTGCGTTCCATCCGGTTTTTGCCGCATGCGGCAGATTTAGCCGATGCGGCGGCTGGATGGAACGTTGCCTGGCACGTTTTTTCGTGCGGCAAAACAAAAAGCATCGCGCAGAATCCGGCCAATGCGGCGCATTTTTCAATGCATGCCTATGGCGGCCGGATGCAGCGCGATGCGGCAAAAAACGCATCCGGCCGCCGCATGCGGTTTTTGCCACTACGCATGCTCAGTAGCATGCCGCAAGCGGCAAAAAACGGACGGGCCGCATGGGAAAAACTTATGCAAAGGATGCGGTGTTTTCACCGCATCCGTTGCATAGCTTGCACAGCCGGATTGAGCCGCACAGCTCAAGCCGGATGTGTGAAAGCAGCCTTACACTTCATGTGGCTAACTCCGATTAGCTTCCAATAGACATGCTAAACACTTAAGGCTGCTTTACACCAGACAATCTATCGTGCGATAGATCGTCGGGGTCACGGTTTTTGTGACGCACATCCGGCATCGCTGTGTGACTCCTCCTAGCGACACAGTATCGCTCACAAATCGTGAGTCAGGTACTGCTCGCTAGGTTCCATAATATCGTTTAATTTAGTTGATCATCGTTTCCGTGGTAGCACACGCCGCTCCGTGTGACACCACGGGAACGATGAGCAGCTCACCTGCCTCCCGCGGCCGCCGCCGGCTCTATGTGGAAGGAAGGAGGTGGGTGGGATGTTTACATCCCGCTCATCTCCGCCACTCCGCTTCTATTGGCCGCCGGCCGTGTGACGTCGCTGTGATGCCGAACGTCCCTCCCACTCCAGGAAGTGGACGTTCGCCGCCCACAGCGAGGTCGCACGAGAGGTAAGTATGTGTGACGGGGGTTACTAACTTTGTGCGACACGGGCAGCGATTTGCCCGTGACGCAAAAAGCACGGGGGCGGGTACGATCGATTGTGAAATCGCACAATCGGTTGTACCGTGTAAAGCAGCCTTTAGGCTATGTGCACACAGTGCGTTTTTCGCGGCGTATTTGCACGTTTTTTGTGTGCATGTTTGTGCACATAGCCTTAGCCATATAGTGTGAGCTTGAGGAGCAGACAGCTATATGCACACTCTGCGTTTTTTTAACGCTGCGTTTTTGTGCATTTTTGGCCGCTAAAAACGCAGACAAACGCACCCGGGACAAAAAACCGCATGCGTTCTTACCGCGATTTGTTGCGTTTTTGGCTGTGTTTTGCTTCATTTTTGATCTCTGCATTCTTATGCGTTTTTCCAATGCATTGCATGGGGGGAAAACGAAGAAAAACGCAGGAAAGAATTGACATATCCATTTTTTTTTTTAAGATCAAAAACGCAGCTTAAAAAAAAAGTTGTAAACTCATAGACTTTGCTGGGGAAGCAAATTCATGCAGTTTTGAGGCCAAAAACGCACCCGAAAAACGCGCAAAAACGCCGCGAAAAACGCACTCTGTGAATTTACCCTAAGGCAGTAAGAAAAACAAAAGACCTCATAACCAGTATAATGATCAGTATAAACCATCAGAGACCTCCTCAAGTGAGGGGTCCTGTGGTAAACACCTACTCCATAGAATACATGAAAAAACAGGAGGAACGGAGTATATATGGTGCAAGGATATAACAAAGATATAACAAAGTTTATTAGAATGCATGATTAAAATGATACACAAACAATCAGGGCCATGATTAAAAAAGGGTTAAAACCACATGGAAGGGTAATGGTTCTATGGGACTCTGAGTACCTTGAGAAAACACTAGATGTAAGGTTACAAAGGGAATAGAAAACCCATGGAAAGTAAACAGCAATGTTCAATACAATGAATCACAATACAATGGGACAAAATTGGGTCAGTGCTGTGAATAAATTATGACTGGACATTTATATCCACCAAAGTGCATGTGCCAGGTAAAGACAATAAGTCATAGTGAATACCATGGGAATGGTAATATAGCGATTACCATAATGGGATTAAGGTTGTCAAGGACAAAGAGAGCTCCCAGAGGGATAATACCACCCAACCTGCCCTAAAGCCATCCTCCAACATACGTTTCGCTAAACGGTGAATCACAGTGGCTCCAGCTTCATCAGGGAAAGGCGATGTTAAGGCTCAGAAAGGCCCAATGTGAAACCTGATGGATCTCAACCCTTGACACTCTGGTTCCCAAAGGGTTAAACGAGGCTCAGAAAGGCCCGAAAAAACCCTTAAACTTAAAGCGGCGGCAAAACAGGGTACTTATTCTGTTCCGCCGCTTTAAAGCGGCGGCCCGAAAAAACCCTGTAGCGCCCCCCAGCGACCGAAAATCTCGGGGGTTTCAGCTACCGGGGGTAGCTGCGACCCCCCCAGATTATGAATCGGGGTGTTTTTTTTGGACCCCGATAATGTGATCGGCGGTATACACCGTATACCGACGGTCACATAAAAAAAAAAAGAAATGGCCGGTAAAACTGATTTCTTTTTCATCTGACATGATCAAACATGTCAGATGAGAAAGAAATCTAAACCCCTAGTGCCCCCAAAGCCCCCGGTACTGGAGAATAAACCCCCCCACCCCACCCCCCTCCGGAGCAGTCAAAATGGCGCCAAAGCGCACAGAAAACTGCCGCCGCCGGCTCTGCATTCATTTCCCTCCGATCTGAAATGATCAAACATTTCAGATCGGAGGGAAATGTCCTCCCCCTGACCTCTCCTCCGGTACACTGGAGCTCTCTGGTCACCGGAGCCCCCTCCGGTTCTCCAGAGCAGCCCCCCTCCGGAGCGTGGAAGATGGCAGCGCGCAGCGCACAGTAGCGCGCGGCCACATTCATCCTGCTCTTTCTGCCGCATGTGACACGTCACATGCGACAGAAAGTTGTCCCCAGGTCCCGCTAGGTCTCCCGCCGCCCCCCCCGCGTCCGCCCCCGGTCTTACGTTACCTGGCTGGTGATCCGTCCCGCGATCACGCCGCCTCCTTCTTGAATGCTGGCGGCGCATGCACAGAAAGCGGCTGTCAGCTGGATCCCTGCAAGCAGGGACGCTGACGTCGCTGCTGCACAGGCTGCTTCACTGTGGACCGGGGGAGAGTGAGTGCAGTAATCTGCAGCCACACTCCTCACATGGAGAGACTGCTGTTCCAGAAAATGGGGGGTACGTTCTGTGAGCGTGCCCCTCATATTCTGGAATGAGGTTACTGCAGGTCACTCTGCCCTAAGTTGGACCGGGGCAGTGTGAGTGCAGTATTCTCAGATTACTGCACCCACACTACTCATGGAGAGCTTGCTCTTCCAGAAAATGGGGGATACGTTCCCTGAACGTGCCCCCCATATTCTAGAAGGTCCAGAGTCGGCGTGGGACCTCCAAAATGGATTACAGCGACCGGAATTTCTTTATTTTCAATAAATTGGTGAAAGAGGAATGTTTCGGGGAGTGTTTTTTCAAATAAATTTTTTTTTGTCTTTATTTTTTTCTATTACTGACTGGTTTAGTAATGTCGGGTATCTGTTCAGATGCCGTGACATCACTAACCCCAGGGCTTGATGCCAGGTGAGATTACAGCTGGTATCAACCCCATATATTACCCCGTCTGCCACCGCACCAGGGCGCGGGATGAGCTGGGGCTAATGGATGCTTCCACTTCTGGGGCGGCTGCGGCCTGCTATTTTTAGGCTGGGAAGAGTCCAATAACCATGGCTCTTCCCACCCTGAGAATACCAGACCCCAGCTGTCCGCTTCACCTTGGCTGGTGATGTAATTTGGGGGGACCCCACTTTTTTTTTTTTAAAAAAAAACGCCTGGGGAGCCCTCCAAATTGATCACCAGACAAGGTGAAGCTGTCAGCTGTGGTTTGCAGGCTACAGCTGTCTGCTTTACCCTAGCTGGCTATCAAAAATAGGGGGGACCCCACGTCGTTTATTTTAATTATTAATTTTTTGGGGGGCTAAATACAAGGCTAGGCACCCTTTAGTGCCACATGAAAGGCACTAAAGGGCGCCAGCTTAGAATATGCAGGGGGTGGGACGTTATATATGTTTGACATCTATCCATTCATCCATTGTAGCATTTTAGGCTGTGCGCCCACAATCGGGATTTGCAGCGTTTTGGGCGCAGAGTGTTTTCCCTGCGTCCATAGCGCTGCGTTGTGCAGTAGAAGCACAGTGGAAGGATTTTTAGAAATCCCATGCCCAATGTGCTTGCCCAATGTGGTTCTTTTCTCCGCAGCATACACTGACCTGTGGTGCAGCTTCCCGAGCCTCAGCGTGTCAATTTATGCTGCGGAGACAAGAGTGTTCTCTGCAGGTAGCATAGAGCTCCACAGCGGCCTGAACCCAAATCGTGGGCATGGGCAGCTGCGTTCTCCCGTGGACAACACTCACATCTCTGCAGGAGGCTGACACTGTGTACTAGACGCCGTGTCGCTGGATCATGGCCACATAGCCTAAAAGTGAGACATTTGTTGCTACAGCAACATTTTTGTGAAGTACCTGTGGATTCAAAATGCTTACTATACTCCTGAATAAAATCCAGTTTCCAAAATGGGGTCGCTTGTGGGGGGTTTCTGCTGTATAGGTACCCAAGGGGCCCTGCTAATGTGACATGGTGCCCGCAATTTATTTCAACTTTTCCAGAATTCAAATGGTGCTCCTTCCATTCCAAGCCCTCCCATTTATCCAAACAGAGGTTTTTGGCCACATGTGGGGTATCCCTGTGCTCATAAGACATTGGATAAAACCTGTTGGGTCCACGGTTGTCTCTTGAAAAAGTAAGAAATTTGATGCTGAAGCAACATTTTTGTGAAAAAAATGAAAATTTTCAATATGGCAACCTAAGCTTATCAAATTCTGTGAAGTACTTGTGGATTCAAACTGCTCACTATACACCTAGATAAAAGCCTTGAGGTGTCTTGTTTCCAGAATGGAGTCACTTGTGGGGGACCGCCACTGTTTAGGCACCTCAGGGGCTCTCCAAATGCAACCTGGCGTCCGCTATTGATTCCAGCCAATTTTGCAGTCAAATGGCACTCCTTTCCTTCCGATCCCTGCCATGCGCCCAAACAGTTGATTTCCACCACATATAAGGTATCGCCAAACTCAGGAGAAATTGCACAATAAATGTTATGCTGAATTTTTTCCTTTTACTCTTGTAAAAAAAAAAGCTACCTGGTTGAAATAACAATTTTGTGGTAAAATTTTATTTTTTTTTTTCATGGCTCAACGTTATAAAATTCTGTGAAGCACCTGGGGGTTCAGGGTACTCACCAAACATCTAGATAAATTCCTTGAGGGGCCTAGTTTCCAAAATGGGGTCACTTGTGCGGGGTTTCTGCTGTTTAGGTACCTTAGGGGTCCTCCAAATGTGACATGGTGCCCGCAATCTTTTTCAGCCAAATTTCCTTTCCAAAATTCAAATATTGCTCCTTTCGTTCCAAGCCCTCCCATTTTTCCAAACACAGGTTTCAGACCACATGTGAGGTATCACCGCGCTCATAAAAAAGTGGTTAACAAACCTTGAGGTCAAATTTTTGGAATTACCTCTTGAAAAAGTGAGAAAATTGATGCTAAAGCAACATTATTGAGAAAATTATTAAACTTTTCAAAATGACAACGTAACGTTAACAAAATCTGTGAAGTACCTGTGGATCTAAAATGCTCACTATACCCCTAGATAGAAGCCTTGAGGGGTCTAGTTTCCAAAATGGTGTCACTTGTGAGGGGTTTCTTCTGTTTAGGTACCTTAGCGGACCTGTAAATGCAACATGGTGCCCGCAATCTATTTCAGCCAAATTTGCTTTCCAAAATTCAAATATTGCTCCTTCTGTTCCGAGCCCTCCCATTTGTCCAAACAGAGGTTTCTGACCACATGTGGGGTATCGGCGCGCTCATAAGAAAGTGGGGAACAAGTTTTGGGGTCCATTTTGTTGTGTTATTTCTTCTAAAAGTGAATAAATTTGGGTTAGAGCAACATTTTTAGGTAAAATTTAATTTTTGCTTTTTTTCATTCCACATTGCTTTTGTTCATGTGAAGCACCTGAAGGGTTAATAAACTTCTTGAATGTGGTTTTGAGTACTTTGGGGGGTGCAGTTTTTAGAATGGTGTCACTTTTGGGTATTTTCTGTCATCTAGGCTTATTGAAGTCACTTCAAATGTGATGTGGTCCCTAAAAATATGGTTTCGTAAATTTTGATGTAAAAATGAGAAATCGCTGATAAACTTTGAACTCTTCTAACTTCCTAACAAAAAAAAATTTTGTTTCCAAAATTGTGCTGATGTAAAGTAGACATGTGGGAAATGTTATTTATTAACTATTTTGTGTCACAGAAATCTCTGGTTTAACGGTATAAAAATTCAAAAGTTGAAAATTGCTAAATTTTCAAAATGTTTGCAAATATTCAATTTTTTTCATAAATAAACGCAAAAAATATTGTCCTAAATTTGGTACTAACATGAAGTCCAATATGTGACGAAAAAACAATCTCAGAATCACCGGGATCCGTTGAAGCGTTCCAGAGTTATAACCTCATGAAGTGACACTGGTCAGAATTGCAAAATTTGGTCTGGTCATTAAGGTGAAAATTAGCTCCGTCACTAAGGGGTTAATCATGGCCCTGATTGTTTGTGTATCATTTTAATCATGCATTCTAATAAACTTTGTTAAATCCTTGCACCATATATACTCCGTTCCTCCTGTTTTTTTCATGTATTCTATGGAGTAGGTGTTTACCACAGGGTATTAGCCAAAATGGACTTCAGAGCCCGCGATAGGGCGTGGCTCACCAACTTTGATGATGCACTAAAGGATCAAGGTGGTCAGCTTACAAGTGGTGGTGAAACTACTTCCAATGATTCACTGATTTATAAATACAGAGAATTATTGAAAAAAACGTCTCAAAATCTGTTGGAACAGAGCTCTCCTTGTTAAATACATTGATAGGGGCTTGGTTTCCTGAGGGCTAAGGGTTCAGGTCCTCCCGTCCTTTGGAGTAGAAGAGGAGGAATTTAAGGACAAATGGGAAGACCTGGCCCAAAAATGTTCCACAGGATTTTTGACTCTCCTTTGCGAACGTAGCACCAAATCTCTGTCGACCATGGAAGTGGAATTAGAGGAACTGGAGAGGATCCTCAAGGAGAGGTTGCCTGCTGAGGGTATTACCAAGTTGAATACCGAGCTGGAACAAGAATTGTCAAAGGTGGAGAAAGAAATTAAAGATTACAAATTATGTAAGTTCAATAGAGACATCTTGGACTACTCTAGCCACAGGGCATATAAATGGCACCATAGACAGGATAAGACCCAAGCTGCAGGCTCCAGGGATACTGCTACGAGTCACAGATCTTCCTCTGTACAATCACGGGCCTCCGATAATGAATCTTCTTCCGGGGCATCAGGAGGGACATGCGATTGGGACCAAGGTATTGCAGCCAGGGTTAAATCCAGTCGGTCCAGACCATAAGCTACATGGAAAAAATCTAATAAGTATGTAGATAATCAATTGAAAGTTATTAATTTATCTGGACGTAACCTAACTGATGCCCAGATTGAAGTTTTATCCCTTGGTCTCACTTTCTCGCCTACCAATTCTTTTGATTTTTTTTAAAGCGTTAAAAGATATTAATTTATTTGCGAGAAAGCTGATCCTGAGGAGAATATACCATAAACAACCTGTGGGAGAAAACAGCGATTTGGAACAAGAAGCCCTACAGGTATTGGAAGATCTGTTACGCGAGCAGGAGCCTGACGTGGCAAATTCCTTTCCCAGACATCTGCTGCCCAGATCCACTCGTTTCCCTCCCTTGTCTCTGTGTCCTGCTATCGATATTTTTCCCCGTCTTGTGGTGAATGATTTCAAAAAAATATCTGTGAAACGAAGGTACGATAACTTAACCCATAAACAAAGACAGGCGTTGGAGGAACTACAGGGTTATAAGGACATTGTCATCAAACCAGCAGACAAGGGAGGGAATATGGTGGTCTGGGCTGCGGAAAAATATGAGGAGGCCCTACGCGAACTCCGAGATAGGGATATATATACTAAACTATCTTTTAACCCTATGACCACCTATGCCAGTGAATTATCCCGTTCCTGGAGACGGCGCTTGAGAAAAGGGTTATTACACGGAGGATGTTTGATGGACTCTTTAACAAGTGTCCAAAAACACCCACCCTGTATTTGTTACCCAAAATCCACAAAGATCCTGTCAACCCACCGGTGTCCAGTATGGAGGGGTTGTGCGAACCCATTTGTCAATTCATTAACCATTATTTAAAACCTTTAGTGGAAGCACTCCCCTCCTACATTAAGGACACTATGGAAGTCCTAAACAGGATGGACGGGATCTTTGTGGAAAAAGACATGATACTGGTAACGGCCGACGTAGAGAGCCTCTACACTAGTATACGTCATGATGACGGGCTAGCTGCTGTCCATTTCTTCTTGGGAACTGATGATCGGGATGGTGAGATGGGCATGTTAGTCCTTGAGCTGCTCCGTTTTGCCCTAACTCATAAGTTTTTCATTTTTAGAGATCAGTGTTACCTTCAGAGGCACGGCACTGCGATGGGTGCGGCCTGTGCGCCTTCATACACCAATTTATTCCTGGGTTTCTGGGAACAGACCATCTTTGGCGACGGAGGCGTGGGGGCCTGCGCCCATGTGCAATGCTGGCTAAGGTACATTGATGATATTTTGTTTATTTGGCAGGGCACGACGGGGCAGCTTGAGGACTTTATGAGATCATTGAACATCAATGATTATAATATCAGGCTCACCTTCAGACATAGCAGCAGCAGCATTGACTTTCTCGACGTCAAGATAGAGGTTGGAGACGATCATTTGGTACAAACAGATGTCTTCCGTAAAGATATCTCTGTCAATGCTTTGCTGCATGCCTCTTCAGCTCACATGCCCTCCACCATACGAGCCATCCCTACAGGTCAGTTCCTACGGATGCGACGGATCTGCTCTTCCAATGATTGATTTGAGGCTCAGTCGGCCGATCTTGGGCGTCGTTTCTGGGAGCGGGGTTACAGTGGCAGGGTGGTCAAAAGGTGTTATCTTAGGTCAAAAAATACACCTAGGACACAACTCCTCACTTATAGGCTCAAAAAAGGATCCACAGAGGGTGATCTTAGGTTCATTGGAACCTATAATCATGAGTGGGGCACGATGAGAGAGATCCTTCATAAGCATTGGCCGATCCTAACATCAGATCCGGTACTTTCGGGTATGCTCACTGATGCCCCACTCATGACAGCTAGAAGGGCCCCTAATATTAAAGATATGGTAGTGAGGAGTCACTATGTACCGAACATACAGAACCCCTTCAGCAATCGTGACCCACTTGTCGGATACTTCAAGTGCAGACATTGTTTAGCTTGCAGTAACATCGTCCGTAGCAAGACCTTCACTTCCTCTGATGGTAGAAAAACTTATACCATCCGCAAATACATCTCGTGTGGCACCACACACATGGTGTATTTTGCGACATGCCCATGCTCCCTGATCTACGTGGGGCTTACTTCCTGTGAGACCCGCGTTAGGGTCAGGGAGCATGTGCGCGACATAACAGCAGCTACATCTGTTGAGGATTGGTCATTGCTAAAAACCCTCCCTCGCCATTTTAAAAAACATCATGCATGTGATGCCACGTTACTTCAAATACGTGGTATCGATGCAATTAATGGCGGATCTAGAGGTGGGAATCTAAAACGGCTATTGGCCCAATGTGAAACCCGATGGATCTCAACCCTCGACACTCTGGTTCCCAAAGGGTTAAACGAGGCTATTAGCTTCGTTCCCTTTTTATAGGCTACCTCTCCGGTTTCTTCCTTTTTTCACCACCACTTGTGATTTTTTTATATTTACATATTTTATATGGTTTTAATAGTTGTATTTATAAATATTGATTCTATGCTTATATATGGATGCCCTACCCCCTTTTTTTTCTCCTGTGTTGGCTGCTTTGCATAATTGTTATTACTTACTGTTTATTTTTAATCATATTTACAGCTGATCGATGTATAATGTCATCCCACATATGACTTATTACACCTTTAATGAGTGGATCGAGTGCGGGACTAACAACTTGAACGTATCTCTCGTCCTCTGGCGTTACCATACATGGACCTGGTGATCCCATATGTTATGAGAAGATTCCATTTGATACACGTTATGGATCACAGAAATCTACAAAATATGGACTTCTCAGTTTATTTATATTCTGACAACGGAGATGTGATACCAATGTGATATGACTGAAGAATGAGTGTGATTAGATAGGGATCATAATCAAAAGATAGGAGTGATCCCAGATATTATTTGACCTATCAATAATTCAGTATCAGAGAGAGATGTCCTCTGGTTTAACTTATTTCACTATGACCAAAGAATACGTGTTAAACAGATCTTAAGCAAAACCACGATAATGAGGAAGTAACGTTTACAGTTCCACAGTCAGGAAATTCGTGGTTATTTGACAACAGGTGCAAGGAAGCTGGCCTGTAAAATTTACGGCTCATTGCAATATTTCACTAAAACTGTGGTCAACTGTGGTCGGCCAGTTGTCAACTGGCTAAATGTGCAGGAAATGTGCAGGAAGCTGCTGGTGCACACAGCAGCTTGTGGTCAAGTTACATGAACATGACTCAGTTGTCACATGCTGGTGACCAATTAACCATTCAGAAAACACAACCTACAAAGTTTTCCTATAAAAATACACAGGACTCGCTTAATGTAAGGGAAACCTTCCAGGACATTGAAGTGTATGCACTGCTCCTGTGATACAAGAGGCCGGGTTGTTTTTCCTTCTCACATTAATCGAGTCTCTCCGATGAGAAAGGATTGCTGCAACATATCGGTAATGTTGATGCATATTTCTGTTATTGTATAAGATTCTATGACTAAAAAAAGTAGTTCTAATGCCTATGTACCATTGACTATTCATGTGCTATTAAAATAAATAGTATCTTGCTATAAAGAATCTTAGTATTCGTGCCTAATTAGGATATCAGTGAGCGCTTCGTAAGTATGGGCTTTCAGCCCCCTTTTTCGGAGAATTTAGCAAGACAGGAGATTACAGGAACATGCTGTCACCGCCCCTCTCTTATCATGTGACCGTTACCTCATCTTATTATAACACCTGACTTCCCTGTCCACCGCCCCCTGATCGCGCTCTGCGGCCGGATCTTCCTCCTTCACCACCGCGATCGCTGTCACCGCTGGCTATGGCGTCAGCGTAGGATATGGGTGACGCGTCCCCATCCCCTCGCCTGTAGTCATGGGCCTGACGGCGCTCGCGGTGGTGTTTGGGGGCGGGTTCGGTATGACCTGCCTAACCCAGGAAGAAGTGCAGAACCGACTTAGTAACATTAAAATTGACAAATCACCAGGCCCTGATGGCATTCACCCTCGGGTATTAAGGGAGTTAAGTAATGTGATAGACAGGTCTCTATTCCTTTTATTTAAAGACTCTATAGAAACTGGGTCTGTTCCACTGGATTGGCGGCTAGCAAATGTGGTACCAATATTCAAAAAAGGGTGCAAAAGGGAACCTGGAAACTATAGGCCGGTAAGCTTAACATCTGTTGTGGGTAAAATGTTTGAAGGGTTTTTAAGGGATACTATTATGGAATGTCTCAATGTTAATAACTGTTTAACTCCATATCAACATGGATTTATGAAGGATCGCTCCTGTCAAACTAACCTGATCAGCTTCTATGAGGATGTAAGCTCTCACATGGACCGAGGAGAATCATTGGATGTCATTTATCTCGACTTCGGTAAAGCATTTGACACTGTCCCACATAAAAGACTGCTAAGTAAAATGAGAAAGCTTGGGCTCGGGGAAAATGTGTGTAGATGGGTAGGTAGCTGGCTTAGTGGTAGAAAACAAAGAGTGGTTATTAATGGTGCATACTCAGATTGGGCCAGGGTTACTAGTGGGGTGCCACAGGGGTCTGTATTGGGCCCCCTACTATTTAATATATTTATTAATGATCTGGTGGATGGTTTACAGAGTAAAATATCAGTATTTGCAGATGATACAAAACTATGTAAGGTAGTTAACACAAAGGAGGACAGTTTGCAACTACAGATGGATTTGAGTAAATTGGAGAATTGGGCTGAAAAATGGCAAATGAGGTTTAACACAGATAAGTGTAAGGTTATGCACATGGGAAGGAGAAACAGATGCTACGATTACTTACTAAATGGGAAACTGCTGGGGAAATCAGACATGGAAAAAGACTTAGGCACCTTAGTGAATAAGAATCTAAATTGGAGTGCCCAGTGTCAGGCAGCAGCCACCAAAGCAAATAGGGTGATGGGATGCATTAGAAGAGGTCTGGGGGCACGAGATGAAAACATCATTCTCCCTCTGTACAAATCACTAGTCAGACCACACTTGGAGTATTGTGTGCAATTTTGGGCGCCGGTGCTGAAGAAAGACATTACTGAACTTGAAAGGGTTCAGCGGCGGGCTACTAAAATAATAAATGGAATGGGTGCATTACAATACACGGAAAGGTTATCAAAATTAGGTCTATTTACTCTAGAAAAGAGAAGACTTAGGGGAGACCTAATAAATATGTACAAATATATCAGAGGGCCATATAGAGATCTCTCCCATGATCTGTTTGTACCAAGGACTATGACAAGAACAAGGGGGCATTCTTTTCGATTGGAGGAAAGAAAATTCCTACATCAGCATAGAAGAGGGTTCTTCACGGTAAGAGCAGTGAGGCTCTGGAACTCTCTTCCTGAGGAAGTGGTGATGGCTAACTCACTGAATGAATTTAAGAGAGGAATGGATGCATTTCTTGTTAGCAAAAGTATAGAAGGTTATAAATAGCATAATCTTACAGGTAGATAGAAGAGCGACCTAGATTATTAGAGGAATGGGGGGGGCTGCAATACCAAGACAGGTTATTAAACTTGGGGTTAGTTAGTTAGGAAAAACAAAGGCTTAGGGGGATCTAATCACAATGTATAAATATATGAGGGGACAGTACAGAGACCTTTCCAAAGATCTCTTTACACCTAGGCCTGCGACTGGAACACGGGGGCATCCGCTACGTCTTGAGGAAAGAATGTTTAATCATAATCACAGATGAGGATTCTTTACTGTACGAGCAGTGAGACTATGGAGCTCTCTGCCGTATGATGTTGTAATGAGGGATTCACTAGTAAAATTTAAGCAGAGCCTGAACGCATTTCTTGAAAAATATAATATTACCAGTTATGTATATTAGATTTTATGATAGGGTGTTGATCCAGGGAACTAGTCTGATTGCCGTATGTGGAGTCAGGAAGGAATTTTTTTCCCCATTGGAGCTTATTTGACACATTGGGGTTTTTTTGCCTTCCTCTGGATCAACATGTTAGGCTACGGGTTGAACTAGATGGACTAAGGGGTGCTTCACACACAGCGAGCTCGCTGCCGAGATCGCTGCTGAGTCACGCTTTTTGTGACGCAGCAGTGACATCATTAGCGATCTCGCTGTGTGTGACACTGAGCAGCGATCTGGCCCCTGCTGCGAGATCGCTGCTCGTTACACACAGCCCTGGTTCGTTTTCTTCAAAGCCGCTCTCCTGCTGTGACACACAGATCGCTGTGTGTGACAGCAAGAGAGCGACAAATGAAGCGAGCAGGGAGCAGGAGCCGGCGTCTGACAGCTGAGGTAAGCTGTATCCAAGATAAACATCGGGTAACCAAGGTGGTTACCCGATATTTACCTTAGTTACCAGCCTCTGCAGCTCTCACGCTGCCTGTGCTGCCGGCTCCGGCTCTCTGCACATGTAGCTGCTGTACACATCGGGTTAATTAACCCGATGTGTACAGCAGCTAGGAGAGCAAGGAGCCAGCGCTCAGTGTGCGCGGCTCCCTGCTCTCTGCACATGTAGCTGCATTACACATCGGGTTAATTAACCCGATGTGTACTGTAGCTAGGAGAGCAAGGAGCCAGCGCTCAGTGTGCGCGGCTCCCTGCTCCCTGCTCACACTGGTAACTAATGTAAACATCGGGTAACCATACCCGATGTTTACCTTAGTTACCAGTCTCCGCAGCTTCCAGACGGCGGCTCCGTGCAAGCGCAGCGTCGCTTACACGTCGCTGCTGGCTGGGGGCTGTTCACTGGTTGCTGGTGAGATCTGCCTGTTTGACAGCTCACCAGCGACCATGTAGCGATGCAGCAGCGATCCTGACCAGGTCAGATCGCTGGTCGGATCGCTGCTGCATCGCTAAGTGTGAAGGTACCCTTAGAGTCTCCCTTCAACCTTTAAAACTATGAAACTATGAAACCAAGGGGACAGTGCACCTGGAAGTTGGTTGCTGATGGCATTATTTAATGCAGCCTTTCTGAGCCTTAACATCGCCTTTCCCTGATGAAGCTGGAGCTACTGTGATTCACTGTTTAGGGAATGGTAGGTTAGATGATGGCTTTAGGGCAGGTTGGGTGGTATTATCCCTCTGGGAGCTCTCTTTGTCCTTGACAACCTTAATCCCATTATGGTAATCGCTATATTACCATTCCCATTGTATTCACTATGACTTATTGTCTTTACCTGGCACATGCACTTTGGTGGATATAAATGTCCAGTCATAATTTATTCACAGCACTGACCCAATTTTGTCCCATTGTATTGTGATTCATTGTATTGAACATTGCTGTTTACTTTCCATGGGTTTTCTATTCCCTTTGTAACCTTACATCTAGTGTTTTCTCATGGTACTCAGAGTCCCATAGAACCATTACCCTTCTATGTGGTTTTAACCCTTTTATAATCATGGCCCTGATTGTTTGTGTATCATTTTAATCATGCATTCTAATAAACTTTGTTATAATTTTGCACCATATATACTCCGTTCCTCCTGTTTTTACTATATGGCAGTAGTATAACAATCAGTCCGTGGTGCTCATTTCAAAGAAAGAGACTTCCAAGATTGCAGCATCCATAAGAAGGAAAGGCACTCATCAAGACTTGCAACCACTTATATCCTAAAGAAGAATACATTGATGCTCATATTCCTTAAAAATACCTTTTTATTTGTAACAAAAATTATTAAAAATACAGATATGGACAATAGGGCACAGCAAGGAAAAATAAAAAAGAATATCCCACAATTTCCACTCATCACAGCACGTCAGGCGAGGAATATGAGGGATCACCTAGTACGAAGTCATTATGGAGGTACATCGAGCAGCCATCAAAAAACAGGAACAGTAGGTTTTTATCCATGCGGTCTTTGCAAAGCCTGCAGGAATATGCACAAAGCGAAAACATTCTCCAGTACTAAGGATGATAGGAAATATGACATTAAAGTGCTGTTAAACTGTTCCTCTAAAGCTGTCATATACCAAGCTACTTGCCCCTGTGGATTATACTATATTGGTATGACCACTAGGGAATTGAAAATACGCGTTGGAGAATATATTAGGGACATAAAAAACTCAAAAGAAGTACCTAATGTCGAAAAACTTAAAACAAAATTAAAATTACTCATAATGTATTTACATTCAAAGGAGCAACATAAATCCAGAAGCAGGGCACAGCTTGTGCCCCGGCGTATGCCAATCTTTTTTTGGGAGCTTGGGAAAGGGAATTATTTCTTACGAAACCAGATGTCAGCATCCATAAAGTCAATAATTGGATGCGATATATCGATGACATCTGGTTCCTGTGGGATGGCACCCCCAAGGAGCTGGATGATTTCATTGAGAGGCTGAATCACAATTCCATCAATATTTTCCTCACTTTTCGTTCTGGGCGCGAGATAGATTTTTTGGATTTAAAAATCCAAACAAGTAGTGAAGGGAGGCTTACTACAGAAATCTTCAGAAAGCCGACGGCAACCAATTCATTTCTGCATGCTCAATCATCACACCTTCCGACAACGATTAAAAGTATTCCCACTGCCTAGTTCCTCAGAGCCCGGAGGATCTGCTCGACTGAAGAGGCATTCTCAGTACAAGCAGAGGATTTAACCCAAAGGTTCTTGCACCGTGGGTATAGTAAGAGAGTGATTAAAAAAGGGCTCGATCGAGCTAGAAAATGCACGAGGGACTCATTGCTATATACTAACTACGCGCAGCCCAAGAAACAAGAGCAAAATGCGGTCCGCCTAATCACGACGTACAACAATCGGTGGTATGATATGGTAGGGATTATTAAAAAACATTGGGGTATCTTAACAACAGACCCCATATTAAAAAAGAATATCCCACAATTTCCACTCATCACGGCACGTCGGGCGAGGAATATGAGGGATCACCTAGTACGAAGTCATTATGGAGGTACACCGAGCAGCCATCAAAAAACAGGAACAGTAGGTTTTTATCCATGCGGTCTTTGTAAAGCCTGCAGGAATATGCACAAAGCGAAAACATTCTCCTACCGGATGATAGGAAATATGACATTAGAGTGCTGTTAAACTGTTCCTCTAAAGCTGTCATATACCAAGCTACTTACCCCTGTGGATTATACTATATTGGTATGACCACTAGGGAATTGAAAATACGCGTTGGAGAACATATTAGGGACATAAAAAACTCAAAAGAAGTACCTAATGTCGAAAAACTTAAAACGATCCCAAGACATTTTAGACAATTCCATAATTCAGATTCCCGCCAACTGACCGTCAAAGCGATTGATCAGATTAAACCAGACATGAGGGGCGGAGACATTGGCAGAACCCTGGCACGTTTGGAAAGCCGGTGGATCTACCGGTTGGGAACGGTGGCCCCAGATGGGCTTAACGAAAACTTTGGTTTTAATGCTTTTTTGTGATCACGATTACCTATACTGGCTAATGTCTTTTTATCTTATATATATATTTTTTGGTTTGTTTTTATTGTCTTGTATATAGGGGAAATTATGGAAGCTAAATAGAGGGAATGATACATCCTATCTGGCTGTTAATCTTATTTTTTTGTTCTTTCGAGGTTACATATACTCTATGCGGGGGTTTCTTTATGCTGGTTCGCAACGGTTGGCGACACGTCATGTGGGGATTTTACACCAGTCAGCTGGATCCATCCATCATCTCGGCATCTACAGATTTACCAGCATATCTGTAAGGACGGATTACATTATATGACATCGTCGTGGACCATATATGACATCTATGGGCATGATCTGTGCGATTTGAGGAGCTTCAGCCAAATGGCCCAATTGATCCTTTACTATTTTGGACTATATGTGCAATAATTACATTGGATATTATTCAGCAATAGATTTATTTGGGCATTTGGCCCTCTGCCTCCTTATATGATGATTCTAATGTTGTAATGTACTTAGTCTAGAAGTTAGGTGTAAGAATATACAGGCATTGTCAGAGATGCAAGGAGTGTTACGCGAAGGCTGTGGTTTTCAGTCAGGTTTAGTCAAATAGTGAATGATGTGTAATACAGGTATCGATATGTATAGACAGTTTGTGTACCACTTTGTGTACTCTCTGATTGTAAGCCTGTAATGACTAGCGGTGATTGGAACCAATATATGGGTCTGCTGGATTGGGTGAGAGAGATATATATATTTATACATGTGTGGTTATGTTGAGATATGTCCAACCCAGCTGATGTTCCCCTTCTTTCGTGTGTTTTCTGGTTTTCTTGTCTTCTTTCCTTTCTTCACTGTTTATCTTATGCCATAAGGCAGTGATTGCTGGCCCCAAAATAACTAAAGTAATACTGTGCACAGGAGTAATTGGGGGTTAAGCCCGCAGCGACTGCCTGTGACCTCGATCCCAGATTATATGCACGTGGTCAGCGGGTGCAGGAGTTCCCGTACCGCTGGTCCATCCATGCTGTGCGCGGCTGAATTCAGGCTGGTGGTTACCCCGCTCCACAATACGGCTGCTGGATGCGGGCCGTGCGCACGCTCAGTAGCCTAGGCACCGCGTTGCCATGGCTGCGGGGCGTGCGCGCGCCCCGCCCCTAGCCAGAACTGGAGTGAGGTCACTTCCTTGCACACCCCCAGCCAGAAGAATGTCCGCGCCGATACAAGTATGGAACATTAATTATGCACCACATGAATACACGCTAGGACTAATATTTAAAGAGCGACAGCCTGATGGGGTGAGTATCCGCCTCCTGACGAAGCCCAGGTGGTGAAATGCGTTGAGGCACGGTGGGTGGGAGCCGCAATCACTGCTGTAAGGTCTGTATGAGTTACTCTTTTTGTTTAACATGCTACTTGTAAACTGTATGTGAGGGTTGTGGCTGCAATTTGCAGCAATCACTATGGTTAGTTTGTGAACTGTGGACTGGCAACCAAAAACAGCACACACCTCTCTGCCCCTTGTATGTAGGTGTGGGTGTGTGATATCCATCAGATTGTCTAATTGATAGACCACTTAGAGGTCGGCTGGTGTATATGGTTTTTCTCTGAATCAGACTGTATGAGCCAGAGACTGGGGATTGTCCTATCTCCATGATACATTACCTTGGGGGATACGGACAAGCGTAAACAAATCCACCAAGCTGGCTTATTGATAGAATATCTGAATATGGGCTGGTCAATACGTTATTTCTGACTCAGATTTTGAGCTAGAGATTGGGGATTTTCCATCTCCCTGGTATATCATTTTGGGAGATACGGACCAGCTAAATACAATAAGATGTGGTCTTTATCACGACCCCATATACATTCTATTGAGAGTCAGATCTCTGATGGTTTGTAACATAATATGATATTTATCACACGTGTGGTTTGCCAGCTACATGGTGATAGAGAGACCAAAGGATGGTGACGTTTATTATGAGTAATTTGTCTATCCACTAGGTCAATAATAAATATGTGGTTGTTGTCGACGCCCTTTGGTCTATCTATTACTGTGAATATAAACTATTAGCTCTACCTCCACGCATGCAGTGACCTTTAATATAATATAGTATAATTGTATGTAGACTAATGGTCCCTGATCAATATGATCTTTTGTACTAATATGAGGGACTTTGTCGGCCCCCACTCACCTTCTCCCCAATGAATAGGAGTCGCAGTTGTATTTTTCCTTGCTGTGCCCTATTGTCCCTATCTGTATTTTTAATAATTTTTGTTACAAATAAAAAGGTATTTTTAAGGAATATGAGCATCAATGTATTCTTCTTTAGGATATAAGTGGTTGCAATGTTAGACAAGTGCTATCCTGATAATCATAAACAAAATATGTGGTATATGTGGTTACATGACTCATCAAGACTTGCTGTAACGGAACTTTATTTCCACATCGGATTACAGGTTGCAGCAGTGAGGGAGGGGGGTGCACGGAGCATGTGGGACGACGGCCGTTTCGCACTAATCTGACGCTTCAACGAGTCCACACTTGTGTGGACTCGTTGAAGCACCAGAGATTAGCGCGAAACGGCCGTCATCCCACATGCTCCGTGCACCCCCTTCCCTCACTGCTGCAACCTGTAATCCGATGTGGAAATAAAGTCCCACATGCTCCGTGCACCTCCCTCCCTCACTGCTGCATCCTGTAATCCGATGTGGAAATAAAGTCTTATGGATACTGCAATCTGTGAACATAGCCTTAGCCTTCTGGCTCCGTTTCCCCTGACCAGGGAGGTGAAGGGCTTTTATTTCCGAGTTATGCCTCTACCATTTGTGGGGGGTTTTGGAATCACTGGCTCAGTGTCTGGAGACCTCACGAAGACCTCAGATTACAAGACCAAAAAATATCACCTCCAAGAGGACGATTCTCTGCAGACGTTGCTCCACTTCTGCTCACAGGCTGCCTATGGAAATCCCAGAAGGCTTACTCAAATTCCTTTCCCAAATAACGGACACATGAGATAAAGGGTTGTTCATCACATGAATTTAGTGAAAATCTGACAATTGTGCACAAATCTCTTTTCCTGGTGGGACGCAATCACTGAATACTGAATGATTCAGGCACAGATCTGCTCGGAGTTAGCCCTTATGCTGCAGGAAGCGTCAACATGCAAGAAATCGCAGCCGAACCCAACCCAATGTAGAGAGCGCCGAGGTCCTAACCAAGCGTAGGATCTGGAGGCTTGTGCTGTAAGGTCACTTATTGTGCTCTTCTCTTACTTGTAGTGGTGTGCAGGATGGACGGTCAGCAGGTCCACACTACCACCATAGATGATGTTTGAGTCTCTAGATGAGTAGTCTCTTACTCGGGGCTTTCCTTATGTGCTCCATTCATGCTGTGAGGCCGTGGTTTCCCTCTCCGACTAGTAGACAGGAGACGGCAGAGGGAGGAAGTAGAACTGAGGTCTCCACAACTCTGCATAGGTGTCCCAACCGAACGTCTCTCGTGATCAAAGGAAAGGGGACTTTTAGGAGCCTGTGGAGTGACAGAAACATGCAGCACATTACAAGATGGAGTAACATAACAAAACCAGGCAACGCGAAAGGTCACAAAGCGCAATCAATGTGAAGGTAGGAAAGTCAGAGTGCTGTCCATCACGGTGCAGTTCCGATGGATAGGAAGGGTAACAACAAGCATTACAGACACAGCGGATGTTTTGCAGGCAGGCAATATGTACATGCTTTCCGGCATATCACCGTCTCCTATACCTATCTGTCTACACCAAAGAGGACACAACACCAAGGCTTAATCACCAGATCATTCCCCATGCCTGGACATCTTTGCAGACCACATTACCGGCTTTGTGTTGTCTCCTCCGTCTCTCAGACTGCGCCGAGATCTATTCAGAAATCTGGCCACAAGTACCCGGGTATTACGCCCGCCTTTCAGGTCTCCCAAAGACAGAGCTCCGCTTCTGGAAAGTCGTTGTGCAGTTTTGCGGGTGAAATGGATTCGGCTTTTACCATCCGAATTAGTGCGTAGAAGTTTTGGCAAGCTGGTCGGGGGCCGACTGTGTAAAGCGGCTCCTTCACACGGTCCTACAGAAGAAGAATCACAAGTCACATCATGTGCAATGGTCACCGCCTGCTTCCATCATTAACATAGCGTTCTCCTCACACAAAGTGATTTATTGTGAGAAAGCAGAGTAATAGAGTCATCATCACAAGGCGGGATGAATGGCGTAATGCCGTGCGGCGGCCTTCACTGGGCCATAGATCTTACTCCAGCAGAGACTGCACACTCCAGCCTACAATACTTGTCATACTCATGAATCTGACTCCAGCACATCTCCTCAAGACTAGTGTGAACAAGGCCGGAGTCTCTAACCAGAGCTGCCAGTAGCATACGCAGCACATCCCGCTTTCGGTGATACTCTGCAGTGTATAAGGCTAGTTTCACACTTGTGTTGGACGGGATCCGTAGCATTGCGTTGTGTGACGGATGCAATGGATGCGTTGGATATAGTGGCACAACGCAATGCTACGGATCATACAAAATAACGGAAAGCGTTATTTATTTATTTTTCTTCTTTACAGTACCGGCAGCCGACTATTGTGAACGATCAGCTGATCGCTCTTAATAGCCGGCGGCCGAGCGCTCAGCTGAGCGCTATAACATGCCGGCGGCTGGGCGATCAGCTGAGTGCCCTGACATGCCAGCGGCCGAGCGCTCAGCTGAGTGCCCTGACATGCCGGCGGCCGAGCGCTCAGCTGAGTGCCCTGACATGCCGGCGGCCGAGCGCTCAGCTGAGTGCCCTGACATGCCGGCGGCCGAGCGCTCAGCTGAGTGCCCTGACATGCCGGTGGCCGAGCGCTCAGCTGAGTGCCCTGACATGCCGGCGGCCGAGCGCTCAGCTGAGTGCCCTGACATGCCGGCGGCCGAGCGCTCAGCTGAGTGCCCTGACATGCCGGCGGCCGAGCGCTCAGCTGAGTGCACTGACATGCCAGTGGCCGAGCGCTCAGCTGAGTGCCCTGACATGCCGGCGGCCGAGCGCTCAGCTGAGTGCCCTGACATGCCGGTGGCCGAGTGCTCAGCTGAGTGCCCTGACATGCCGGCGGCCGAACGCTCAGCTGAGTGCCCTAACATGCCGGCGGCCGAGCGCTCAGCTGAGTGCCCTGACATGCCGGCGGCCGAGCGCTCAGCTGAGTGCCCTGACATGCCGGTGGCCGAGCGCTCAGCTGAGTGCCCTGACATGCCGGTGGCCGAGCACTCAGCTGAGTGCCCTGACATGCCGGCGGCCGAGCGCTCAGCTGAGTGCCCTGACATGCCGGCGGCCGAGCGCTCAGCTGAGTGCCCTGACATGCCGGTGGCCGAGCACTCAGCTGAGTGCCCTGACATGCCGGCGGCCGAGCGCTCAGCTGAGTGCCCTGACATGCCGGCGGCCGGGCAATCAGTTGAACGCCCTCACATGCCGGCGGTCGGGCGCTCAGCTGAACGTTCGGCCACCGAGAAATAAAATAAAGTTTGTGATAAAAAAAAAGAGAGCATGCGCAGTGAAAAATAAAGGTTTCCGCTGCTCAAAAAAATGTTACATGTGTGTCGCCCTGGGCAAGCCAGGGGACACAGGTCACACACCACCACACCCTACATCCCAGTTAGGAACACCACAGCTAACCAAAAATCCTTGTTGCCTTCCTCCAGAGGCTGATGATTCACACCAGGGGGTGGACCAGGCGGTTGGCTCCGCCCACCGAGGAGTTCACAGCTCTGGAGGCGGGAAGAACCAGGCAGATAGAGTTTGGAGGAGGAAGTGGAAGGAGTAAACAGCTAAGATGAGCTAAGGAAGTGAAAGTAGAAGTGAAGTGAAGTGGTAAAGGAGATAAGCAAGAGTGGTGACAGAGAGAAAGCCTGAAGTAGTCCAGCTGTGTGCAGGACAGGTCAGCAAGGTCAGCAACGGCGGTGACTGTCTGGAGGGGGACCGTGTGGAAGTTCCTGGAAGGACCGCGGACGGGTAGTGGCCCGGCGGTCTGGAGCAGTGTACCGAAGGACAGTCAGCACCAGGGCAGGGGCCTCTCGGACCCTGGCAAGGCTAGGAGTCGCCATAATTTGACAAATCCGTCAGTGAAGGGGACGTAGATCCCCCAACAACCAAGTCCCGATTGAAGGCAACAGCCCAACCAGAGTAGGAGAGACACCGCCACCGCCAAGGC
Organism: Anomaloglossus baeobatrachus; assembly: GCF_048569485.1. Taxonomy (NCBI): domain Eukaryota; kingdom Metazoa; phylum Chordata; class Amphibia; order Anura; family Aromobatidae; genus Anomaloglossus; species Anomaloglossus baeobatrachus. Next base: position 143,908,267 of record NC_134364.1, on the reverse strand, counting down.
ACCAGTCTCTCAGGGCCAGCGCCTGCGGGCAAAGAGTAGAGCTCCTCCGGTCCAGCTTGAAGCCGGGGAGCGGGTTACCGGTGGGGACCCATCGCAACCAACAAGTAAACAAAGGTGCAAGGAAGAGGGACATCACCGTCACCTACTGGGAGAGCAAGTGCAGCCGTCCGTGGGACCGTCTTACCAGCCGTTTGGTTTACCGTAAAAACTGTGTCAACGTCTCAGGCTGAGTGAGTACCACAGTGCCGCAAGGCACAGCGCTGCCCCCGCGTGCCTGCGCCCACCAGGCCCTGCACCTCCCAAACCATCATCGGGCCCCGGGATCACCAACCCCTACCCACGGAGGGGCAACACAACACCTGGCTGCTCCGCATCACCATCCCCGGGATCCCCATATTGAGCAGCGGTGGTGAAATCACCACAACCGTGGGTGGCGTCACGGACAATAAACAATTCCCACACCCAACAACCCCCTTTCACTCACGGGCGAGGAGTGCCGCTCGAGAAACCCCCGGGATCCGGCCCACGGCTCGAGCCACCACTGAGCAGCAGCCGCCGGACCCGAGCAGAATTGGTGAGCGTAGTGTGCTGACACCCTCCTCCCAGCCCGCGACAACTTGGCGTCACGAACAGGATCTTACCGCTCTGCCGTCTGGTAGAGGTGCGCCTTGTTACCGCCGGAGGTATCCGGCAGAAAAATTTCAGAAGCCGCCATCTTTGGCGCGAAAAGTTCCCGCTCAAGCGTCTTCTCGAGTAGTAGAGGCGCGAAGGCCAAAACCCCGCCCCGAGAGAGGAGGGGCCGGAAAGAGCTAAGGGGGACGCGATGGCGGCTGGCTGCATGTAGCTGCAGCTATAGAAGCAGGGACGCCAGGACCCTGCGGCCATTGACTGGTTCCTGAAAGGGGCCGCTGCTAAAGATGCTGAGTCCGACCGACAACACCGTGGTCCCCGCGCCTGGCCCCGCAGCGTGGGTGGAAGTCCGGACCGTCCAGCTAAGCGGCCGTCTGCAGGTCCGCATGCAGCTCCTCATGGAGGAGTGGGAGGCCGACATGGCGGAAGTGGTGGCGGCCATACGGAGACGCGAGACGGAGGGAGTCTTGGAAGGGAGGGTAAGTGACCCACGCCCCTGTGCCCCTAGTGGGTCAGTCATCGCGGCTGAGGGACCCGGTCCATACCCGCTTGCCCTGCTACCTCCCCCGCTACCCGTGTTGGCTGCTGCTGCCCCGCCACTAGGCCCGCTACCACCACCACCGGTAGCGGTACCCTGCCAATCCGCCCCGGCGGACAGACCTGCAGCAGAAGATCGTGACCACCCTGATCCGCTTCAATGGAAGAAGCCGGAGGCTGAGGCCGTCAGCAAAGATGCACCGGAGGCACGGCGGGGATGCAGCTGCCAGGAGGCAGAGCAGGCCATGTCACAGCGGGGTCCCTCATTACTGAAGGTGCCGGTCGTAGCCGACACGGAGGGACTCTGGCTGGGCCCGTCCCTCGCACACGCTGAACCAATGCAAACAGAAAGTGCTCCCGGCTGGGAGCGACGGCAACAGCAGCTGCGCAGGGAGATCGATGCCCGAGAGGGGTGTAGAGCGGATGTGCATGCCCGCATGAATATGGAAGAAGATCGCCTGCAGCGAGCTACCATTGGGGTCCAGAGCGGTGCACCATGTGAAGGTGGCACTAGAGCCCCACGATTGAGGATGGACTGCTAAGCCGGCGGTCCTCCGCCTAAAAGTTGTCCCCGTTGGGACCAGAAGTCTGTGTGAATTCATGTTTGTTGTTTAAAAAGTTGAAAAATGATGAAAATGATTACCGAACAGTAACCAGATTTTCTTTGTGATTTGCAACCGGCTGGAGCCGGCACCGTTGTCCCAGTGGGGACCGTTTAAAAGTTTTGCATGGAGAACTTTCCATGGACAAGCCCGTGAACTTGCAGGGCACCCACAAACGTTAAGTGGCTTGTAAATATGTTGTTTACCTTTACCGTTTTCCGCAATGCCGCCTCCGGAGAGGCAGGTTGGAGGGAGGGCCCTGAGCAGCCCACCGAGGAGTTCACAGCTCTGGAGGCGGGAAGAACCAGGCAGATAGAGTTTGGAGGAGGAAGTGGAAGGAGTAAACAGCTAAGATGAGCTAAGGAAGTGAAAGTAGAAGTGAAGTGAAGTGGTAAAGGAGGAAAGCAAGAGTGGTGACAGAGAGAAAGCCTGAAGTAGTCCAGCTGTGTGCAGGACAGGTCAGCAAGGTCAGCAACGGCGGTGACTGTCTGGAGGGGGACCGTGTGGAAGTTCCTGGAAGGACCGCGGACGGGTAGTGGTCCGGCGGTCTGGAGCAGTGTACCGAAGGACAGTCAGCACCAGGGCAGGGGCCTCTCGGACCCTGGCAAGGCTAGGAGTCGCCATAATTTGACAAATCCGTCAGTGAAGGGGACGTAGATCCCCCAACAACCAAGTCCCGATTGAAGGCAACAGCCCAACCAGAGTAGGAGAGACACCGCCACCGCCAAGGCACCAGTCTCTCAGGGCCAGCGCCTGCGGGCAAAGAGTAGAGCTCCTCCGGTCCAGCTTGAAGCCGGGGAGCGGGTTACCGGTGGGGACCCATCGCAACCAACAAGTAAACAAAGGTGCAAGGAAGAGGGACATCACCGTCACCTACTGGGAGAGCAAGTGCAGCCGTCCGTGGGACCGTCTTACCAGCCGTTTGGTTTACCGTAAAAACTGTGTCAATGTCTCAGGCTGAGTGAGTACCACAGTGCCGCAAGGCACAGCGCTGCCCCCGCGTCCCTGCGCCCACCAGGCCCTGCACCTCCCAAACCATCATCGGGCCCCGGGATCACCAACCCCTACCCACGGAGGGGCAACACAACACCTGGCTGCTCCGCATCACCATCCCCGGGATCCCCATATTGAGCAGCGGTGGTGAAATCACCACAACCGTGGGTGGCGTCACGGACAATAAACAATTCCCACACCCAACAACCCCCTTTCACTCACGGGCGAGGAGTGCCGCTCGAGAAACCCCCGGGATCCGGCCCACGGCTCGAGCCACCACTGAGCAGCAGCCGCCGGACCCGAGCAGAAGGGGTGAGTGTAGTGTGCTGACACCCTCCTCCCCGCCCGCGACACATGCAGCGTTCCATCCGCCCGGCGCAGCGTCAAAATAACGACGCTGCGTCGTCCAGCGGATGCAACGCTGACACTTGCGTTACAGTGCGTCGTCCATACAAGTCTATGGAGAATAGCGCAGTGCGTTAACGGACTGCGCTATTCTCCATAGTGACGGACTCCGCTGAACGCAAGTGTGAAAGTAGCCTAACACAAGAACACAAGGTGTCGCAGATGACACCATGCACATTTGTTCCTTGTGTCTCATCTACCCAGAATTACAAGTCAGTCTGTTCACCAACCCTGACCTGTATCAGTAAATGAAAGCGAGACATTGTCCTCCTCCACAACCTTGGCGTAATCGGGGACCCCAAAATCTGAGAAATAAGATTTAAAGAGGAATATATTACCATGAGGAATAGACTGACACAAGCTCAAGGGCTGAAGGGACTCTGTAATCTGAGAAGAACGAGGACTGCACTCACCTGAGCCGAGCAGAGAGGATATTCCAGGTTCACTGTGTGAGCGGATGACAAGTCGCGGGGTGAGATCTATGGACAAGGCTTTGGGCCGGGCGTTCTCACTGTACCTGCGATGGGGGCAGTCTGGGGTCTGGCAGGGAGAGCTGTGGTGTAGAGAGCACCCAGAGCCTCGGCTAGCTTCTCTTTCATGTGGAGCCTTTCCCTTAACACGTAATTCTGGGAAACAAGGACCCACAGTGCAGCCGATGGTTTCCAGCCTGTTACAGCTCCGAGTGGCTCCACTGGTTGTATGTGTAGGAGGCTCAGGACAATCGCTGGAGGTAGAGCATGAGAAGGAGCGCACCCCTTTAGCACGAGGAACTGACACTTCCTCAAAAGGCCCCTGCAGGCTGATAGTGGGGCTCTGCTGGTGATGTCCACACTGTCCGCAGTCCGCGCTCAAACAGTAATCGGCCCGGCTGCGCTTGATGAAGCGGTACTGGACATACCCCACGGATCCAGAGGGGCCCTGTATCTCCAGCAGAACGGAGTCTTCAGAGGGGCTGCTGTCCTCTAGAACAGAGTGAGATTGTGATCAGGAAGATAACCTGCGACCCGGGAGGACTGCGCGACAGACAGAGCGAGCGAGCGGGCGACAGCCAGACAGAGCGAGCGACAGACAGAGCGAGCGGGCGACAACCAGAGCGGGTGACAGACAGAGCGAGCGGGCGACAACCAGAGCGAGCGGGCGACAGCCAGCGCGAGCGGGCGACAACCAGAGCGAGCGAGCGGGCGACAACCAGAGTGAGCAGGCGACAGCCAGAGCGAGCGGGCGACAGCCAAACCGAACGAGCTGGCGACAGACAGAGCGGGCGACAGACAATGCGGGCGACAGAGCGATCGAGCGGGCGACAGAGCGAGCGAACGGGCGACAGAGCGAGCGAGCGGGCGACAGAGCAAGCGGGCGACAGCCAGAGCGAGCGGGCGTCAGCCAGAGCGAGCGGGCGACAGCCAGAGCGAGCGAGCGGGCGACAGCCAGAGCGAGCGGGCGACAGCCAAACCGAACGAGCTGGCGACAGACAGAGCGAGCGGGCGACAGACAGAGCAAGTGAGCAAGCGACAGACAAAGCAAGCAAGCGACAGACAAAGCGAGCAAGCGGGCAACAGACAGAGCGGGCGACAGACAGAGTGAGCAGGCGACAGACAATGCGGGCGACAGAGCGATCGAGCGGGTGACAGAGCGAGCGAACGGGCGACAGAGCGAGTGGGTGACAAAGCAAGCGAGCGGGCGACAGAGCGAGCGGGCGACAGCCAGAGCGAGTGGGCGACAGCCAGAGCGGGCAGGCGACAGACAGGGCGGGCGACAGACAGAGCGGGCGGGCAACAGACAGAGCGGGCGACAGACAGAGCGAGCGGGCGACAACCAGAGCGAGCGGGCGACAGCCAGAGCGAGCGGGCGACAGACAGAGCGGGCGACAGACAGAGCGAGCGGGCGACAGCCAAACCGAACGAGCTGGCGACACACAGAGCGAGCGGGCGACAGACAGAGCAAGTGAGCAAGTGACAGACAAAGCGATCAAGCGACAGACAAAGTGAGCAAGCGGGCGACAGACAGAGCGGGCGACAGACAGAGTGAGCGGGCGACAGACAATGCGGGCGACAGAGCGATCGAGCGGGCGACAGAGCGAGCGAACGGGCGACAGAGCGAGCGGGTGACAAAGCAAGCGAGCGGGCGACAGAGCGAGCGGGCGACAGCCAGAGCGAGTGGGCGACAGCCAGAGCGGGCAGGCGACAGACAGGGCGGGCAACAGACAGAGCGGGCGGGCGACAGACAGAGCGGGCAACAGACAGCCAGAGCGGGCGACAGACAGAGCGAGCGGGCGACAACCAGAGCGAGCGGGCGACAGCCAGAGCGAGCAGGCGACAGACAGAGCGGGCGACAGACAGAGCGAGCGGGGCGACAGTCAGAGCGAGCGGGCGACAGCCAGAGCGAGCGGGCGACAGCCAAACCGAACGAGCGGGCGACAGACAGAGCAAGTGAGCAAGCGACAGACAAAGCAAGCAAGCGACAGACAAAGCGAGCAAGCGACAGACAAAGCGAGCAAGCGGGCGACAGACAGAGCGGGCGACAGCCAGACAGCGAGCGAGCGGGAGACAGTGAGCGAGCGGGCGACAGCCAGAGCGAGCGGACGACAGACAGCGCGAGCGGGCGACAGCCAGAGTGGGTGACAGACAGAGCGAGCGGGCGACAACCAGAGCGGGCGACAGACAGAGCGAGCGGGCGACAGACAGAGCGATCAAGCGACAGACAAAGTGAGCAAGCGGGCGACAGACAGAGCGGGCGACAGACAGAGTGAGCGGGCGACAGACAATGCGGGCGACAGAGCGATCGAGCGGGCGACAGAGCGAGCGGGTGACAAAGCAAGCGAGCGGGCGACAGAGCGAGCGGGTGACAGCCAGAGCGAGCGGGCGACAGCCATAGCGGGCAGGCGACAGACAGGGCGGCGACAGACAGGGCGGGCAACAGACAAAGCAAGCGGGTGACAGACAAAGTGAGCAAGCGGGCGACAGACAGAGCGAGCAAGCGGGCGACAGACAGAGTGAGCAAGTGTGCGACAGACAGAGCGAGCAAGCGAGCGACAGAAAGTGAGCAAGCGGGCGACAGAAAGCGAGCAAGCGGCGACAGAAAGCGAGCAAGCGGGCAACAGCCAGAGCGGGCGACAGCCAAACCGAACGAGCGGGCGACAGACAGAGCAAGTGAGAAAGCGACAGACAAAGCGAGCAAGCGACAGACAAAGCGAGCAAGCGACAGACAAAGCGAGCAAGCGGGCGACAGCCAGACAGCGAGCGAGCGGGCGACAGCGAGCGAGCGGGCGACAGCCAGAGCGAGCGGGCGACAGCCAGAGCGAGCGGGCGACAGACAGCGCGAGCGGGCGACAGCCAGAGCGGGCGACAGACAGAGCGAGCGGGCGACAACCAGAGCGGGTGACAGACAGAGCGAGCGGGCGACAGACAGAGCGGGCGACAGACAAACCGAACGAGCGGGCAACAGACAGAGCAAGTGAGCAAGCGACAGACAAAGCGATCAAGCGACAGACAAAGTGAGCAAGCGGGCGACAGACAGAGCGGGCGACAGACAGAGTGAGCGGGCGACAGACAATGCGGGCGACAGAGCGATCGAGCGGGCGACAGAGCGAGCGAACGGGCGACAGAGCGAGCGGGTGACAAAGCAAGCGAGCGGGCGACAGAGCGAGCGGGTGACAGCCAGAGCGAGCGGGCGACAGCCAGAGCGGGCAGGCGACAGACAGGGCGGCGACAGACAGGGCGGGCAACAGACAGAGCAAGCAAGCGGGTGACAGACAAAGCGAGCAAGCGGGCGACAGACAGAGCGGGCGACAGCCAGACAGCGAGCGAGCGGGCGACAGCGAGCGAGCGGGCGACAGCCAGAGCGAGCGGGCGACAGACAGCGCGAGCGGGCGACAGCCAGAGTGGGTGACAGACAGAGCGAGCGGGCGACAACCAGAGCGGGCGACAGACAGAGCGAGCGGGCGACAGACAGAGCGATCAAGCGACAGACAAAGTGAGCAAGCGGGCGACAGACAGAGCGGGCGACAGACAGAGTGAGCGGGCGACAGACAATGCGGGCGACAGAGCGATCGAGCGGGCGACAGAGCGAGCGAACGGGCGACAGAGCGAGCGGGTGGCAAAGCAAGCGAGCGGGCGACAGAGCGAGCGGGTGACAGCCAGAGCGAGCGGGCGACAGCCAGAGCGGGCAGGCGACAGACAGGGCGGCGACAGACAGGGCGGGCAACAGACAGAGCAAGCAAGCGGGTGACAGACAAAGTGAGCAAGCGGGCGACAGACAGAGCGAGCAAGCGGGCGACAGACAGAGCGAGCAAGTGTGCGACAGACAGAGCGAGCGGGCGACTGAGCGGGGGACAAAGCGAGCGGGCGACAGAGCGAGCGACAGAGCGAGCGGGCGACAGACCGAGCGGGTGACAGACCGAGCGAGCGGGCGACAGACCGAGCAAGCGGGCGACAGACCGAGCAAGCGGGCGACAGACCGAGCGACAGACAGAGAGAGCAAGCGGGCGACAGACAGAGTGAGTAACAGACAGAGAGAGCAAGTGGGCGACAGACAGAGCGAGCGACAGACAGAGCGAGCGGGCGACAACCAGAGCGAGCGGGCGACAACCAGAGCGAGCAGGCGACACAGAGCGAGCAGGCGACAGCCAGAGCGAGCGGGCGACAGCCAGAGCGAGCGACAGCCAGAGCGAGCGAGCGGGCGACAGTCAGAGCAAGCGGGCGACAGTCAGAGCGAGCGGGCAACAGCCAGAGCGAGCGGGCGACAGCCAAACCGAACGAGCGGGCGACAGACAGAGCGAGCGGGCGACAGACAGAGCAAGTGAGCAAGCAACAGACAAAGCGAGCAAGCGACAGACAAAGCGAGCAAGCGGGCGACAGACAGAGCGAGCAACAGACAAAGTGAGCAAGCGGGCGACAGACAGAGCGAGCAAGTGTGCGACAGACAGAGCAAGCAAGCGACAGAAAGTGAGCAAGCGGGCGACAGAAAGCGAGCAAGCGGCGACAGACAGAGCGAGCAACAGACAAAGTGAGCAAGCGGGCGACAGACAGAGCGAGCAAGCGGGCGACAGACAGAGCGAGCGGGCGACTGAGCTGGGGACAAAGCGAGCGGGGCGACAGAGCGAGCGACAGAGCGAGCGACAGACCGAGCGAGCGGGCGACAGACCGAGCGACAGACAGAGAGAGCAAGCGGGCGACAGACAGAGCGAGCGACAGACAGAGAGAGCAAGTGGGCGACAGACAGAGCGAGCGACAGACAGCCAGAGCGGGCGACAGACAGAGCGAGCGGGCGACAACCAGAGCGAGCGGGCGACAACCAGAGCAAGCGGGCGACAGACAGAGTGAGCGTGCGTCAGACAGAGCGAGCGAGCGGGCGACAGACAGAGCGGGCGACAGACAGAGCGAGCGGGCGACAGCCAGAGCGAGCGGGCGACAGCCAGAGCGAGCAGGCGACACAGAGCGAGCGGGCGACAGCCAGAGCGAGCGGGCGACAGCCAGAGCGAGCGGGCGACAGCCAAACCGAACGAGCGGGCGACAGACAGAGCAAGTGAGCAAGCGACAGACAAAGCGAGCAAGCGACAGACAAAGCGAGCAAGCGGGCAACAGACAGAGCGGGCAACAGCCAGACAGCGAGCGAGCGGGCGACAGCGAGCGAGCGGGCGACAGCCAGAGCAAGCGGGCGACAGACAGCGCGAGCGGGCGACAGCCAGAGCGGGCGACAGACAGAGCGAGCGGGCGACAGACAGAGCGGGCGACAGCCAGACAGCGAGCGAGCGGGCGACCGCGAGCGAGCGGGCGACAGCCAGAGCGAGCGGGCGACAGACAGCGCGAGCGGGCGACAGCCAGAGCGGGCGACAGACAGAGCGAGCGGGCGACAACCAGAGCAGGCGACAGACAGAGCGAGCGGGCGACAGACAGAGCGGGCGACAGACAAACCGAACGAGCGGGCGACAGACAGAGCAAGTGAGCAAGCGACAGACAAAGTGATCAAGCGACAGACAAAGTGAGCAAGCGGGCGACAGACAGAGCGGGCGACAGACAGAGTGAGCGGGCGACAGACAATGCGGGCGACAGAGCGATCGAGCGGGCGACAGAGCGAGCAAACGGGCGACAGAGCGAGCGGGTGACAAAGCAAGCGAGCGGGCGACAGAGCGAGCGGGCGACAGCCAGAGCGAAGTGGGCGACAGCCAGAGCGGGCAGGCGACAGACAGGGCGGGCGACAGACAGAGCGGGCGACAGACAGAGCGGGCGACAGACAGCCAGAGCGGGCGACAGACAGAGCGAGCGGGCGACAACCAGAGCGAGCGGGCGACAGCCAGAGCGAGCAGGCGACAGACAGAGCGGGCGACAGACAGAGCGAGCGGGCGACAGTCAGAGCGAGCGGGTGACAGCCAGAGCGAGCGGGCGACAGCCAAACCGAACGAGCGGGCGACAGACAGAGCAAGTGAGCAAGCGACAGACAAAGCGAGCAAGCGACAGACAAACCGAGCAAGCGACAGACAGAGCGAGCAAGCGACAGACAGAGCGAGCAAGCGGGCGACAGACAGAGCGGGCGACAGCCAGACAGCGAGCGAGCGGGCGACAGCCAGAGCGAGCGGGCGACAGACCGCGCGAGCGGGCGACAGCCAGAGCGGGCGACAGACAGAGCGAGCGACAGACAGAGCGAGCGGGCGACAACCAGAGCGGGCGACAGACAGAGCGAGCGGGCGACAGACAGAGCGGGCGACAGACAAACCGAACGAGCGGGCGACAGACAGAGCAAGTGAGCAAGCGACAGACAAAGCGATCAAGCGACAGACAAAGTGAGCAAGCGGGCGACAGACAGAGCGGGCGACAGACAGAGTGAGCGGGCGACAGACAATGCGGGTGACAGAGCGATCGAGCGGGCGACAGAGCGAGCGAACGGGCGACAGAGCGAGCGGGTGACAAAGCAAGCGAGCGGGCGACAGAGCGAGCGGGTGACAGCCAGAGCGAGCGGGCGACAGCCAGAGTGGGCAGGCGACAGACAGGGCGGCGACAGACAGGGCGGGCAACAGACAGAGCAAGCAAGCGGGTGACAGACAAAGTGAGCAAGCGGGCGACAGACAGAGCGAGCAAGCGGGCGACAGACAGAGCGAGCAAGCGGGCGACAGACAGAGCGAGCAAGTGTGCGACAGACAGAGCGAGCGGGCGACTGAGCGGGGGACAAAGCGACGCGGGCGACAGAGCGAGCGACAGAGCGAGCGGGCGACAGAGCGAGCGGGCGACAGACCGAGCGAGCGGGCGACAGACCGAGCGAGCGGGCGACAGACCGAGCAAGCGGGCGACAGACCGAGCGACAGACAGAGAGAGCAAGCGGGCGACAGACAGAGTGAGTGACAGACAGAGAGAGCAAGTGGGCGACAGACAGAGCGAGCGACAGACAGAGCGAGCGGGCGACAACCAGAGCGAGCGGGCGACAACCAGAGCGAGCAGGCGACACAGAGCGAGCGGGCGACAGCCAGAGCGAGCGGGCGACAGCCAGAGCGAGCGACAGCCAGAGCGAGCGAGCGGGCGACAGTCAGAGCAAGCGGGCGACAGTCAGAGCGAGCGGGCGACAGCCAGAGCGAGCGGGCGACAGCCAAACCGAACGAGCGGGCGACAGACAGAGCGAGCGGGCGACAGACAGAGCAAGTGAGCAAGCGACAGACAAAGCGAGCAAGCGACAGACAAAGCGAGCAAGCGGGCGACAGACAGAGCGAGCGACAGACAAAGTGAGCAAGCGGGCGACAGACAGAGCGAGCAAGTGTGCGACAGACAGAGCAAGCAAGCGACAGAAAGTGAGCAAGCGGGCGACAGAAAGCGAGCAAGCGGCGACA